>NW_013666171.1:175086-193076 GCF_000517525.1 Limulus polyphemus | reverse complement strand
CAATAAGTAGCATAATAAAATGTTAAATGTAAGACACTAAAACCTTGTGTCATGCATGATATGGTACCTGTGGAGAAAGGGTTAGCGGAACGTTCCACAATGTTTTCATAACAACATATCACAATGATAAGAAATCGTGATATTTTTGTGCAATGAATTTAGCATAGTTGTTTATTTGCAAAACACACATAAAGAACGTAATTTGCCAAAATATGAAATAAACATTTGAAATGATAATAATAAAGCATGATTTTTGGATGGCTATTTTAGTGTTTTAACAGCTCTTCCCTTAAAAATATTAAATAAATCAACCCATGTTTCTGTTATAGTTCTTTACTTTTATTCTTGAGTTTACCCCTTATTAATGTAATTTTTCAAGTGACGATTTCTTTTAACTTATTGACTAATGTGTACCTGTAACTGGGTTCTTTTCAGTGATAACCAGTAGCAATAGATTCAAGTATGTTTTGAGGTTATTTCATTTCAAAGGGCACAGAAAATAGAATAAAAAATATTTCAAAACTTACATACTAAATACATTTTCAGTCTAAGTTAACCATTTAGTCTATGCAGTAATTCTTGTTTCTCTTACTTGGGTAGCAGGCCCCGAACGGCCTAGTGGTTAGTGTGCTCGACTCGCAACCTGTAGGTTCAGGTTCAAATCCTGTCCCACCAAACATGCTCGCCCTTTCAGCCGTGGAAGCGTTATAATGTGACGGTCAATCCCACTATTCGTTGGTAAAAGCGTAGTCCAAGGATTGGAGGTGGATGGCATTTACTAGCTGCCTTCCCTATTGTCAGTCACTATCAAATTAGGGACGGCTAGCGCAGATAGCCTTGGAATAGATTTTTACGAAATTCAAACCAAACGAAGCAAACAAACTTGAGGAACACACCTCTGTAAATGTGGAAAATTATATGTAATTATAATTAATTAAAAATAATTTACGGCGATACACACAGTTAACGGTGGTCCAGGTATTCTCTGAAAGGCGTAGCTTGGTTAGAACTTATCCCTCCTCGCATTTAATGAAAAAGATTGTATCAGTACCACAGGTCACGAGGATAAACATGTAAGTAGATAAGTATTGTTTTGGTTAATAACATGTACAATCATTTAGGCCTAATTATACATTTGACTGGGGTCTCCACCATTGAAACTTAATTCAACTAACTATTGGGATGTTTTTCTGACTTCTACGCTAAGAATATTATCAATTGTATCAAGTGTATTATCAATTTGGTTGTTATATATGTCCTATTTTATCTTTCTTTTTGTCATGTGTTTCATATCTTATCGTTCAAATTTATTTTATGGTATTCTTCTTTGGCATTTTGGGCTATTGCAGATAAATTGGTATTACCGTGTCGTGTATATCTACTGAATTCTAACTTTTGTTGGTCTTTTTGTCAATTGGAATCCATAGTCACAGAAAATGCTGTAAATGGTAGTTTATCTCTCTCCGTTGGGACTTTATGTGGTTTTGTGTACACTATGGCTTCTGAATATTGTTCTAGCTTTATGTTGTTTACATATCCTCTGTGTGTTTCCAGATAAACACCTGGTATAGGAGAAAATGATTATATTTCTGTATTTTTCTTCCCGTTTATTCTAAGTGTTTATTTTATTCATTTTCTACTTTATCGTGTGTTCCGTGTATCCATTGATAAGGAGTGATGTGTTTTTCTTCTACCCTATTAGCTTTTTCTGTATAACAAGATTTGTTCATTTTGTAAATTAGGTAGTCTATGAAACTTGTCTTTACATTGTTAATGGGTTTGATTTATAGTCGTGATATTTACCTGAGTCTGTGGGTTTCCTGTAAACTCTTGTGGTCTTTAAAATGTGTAACGAATAAGCCAAGATATGAGACTTTGTTATATTTTATTATTTCCATTGTAAACTGTATCGCAGAATGTTGTCTGTTCAAGTAGTTCATGAATCATTCAATCATGTCTGAAGTGTGTGACTAAATTAAGAATGTATCATCAACAAATCTGAGTCAACTATTTGGAGCTTAGATCGTCAGTTTTGAGGACGTTAACTTCGAAGTGTGCCATGTAGAAGGCTACTAAATTCTGGTGTTAGGAGTGAGCCCATAGCTAGATCCTTTGGTTCTTGGCATTAGGTCGTCAAAAAATTAATGTCGCGTTTTGGAACACTTTCACTACCCCCCCCCCCCAAAAAAAAAACGTACAATAGTTAAACGAACCGTCTAAACGTCACGTTAGTGTAGCCTATGTAATGTGTAAAGTTTAGTATACTCTAATCCCATATAATGATGGCACACGACGAGATGACACACATTTGGCATGCAATGCTGTTTGAATACAAGAAGGGAGACAACGCCTCTGTAGCCACAAAGAATACCAAAGAAGTTTATTGAAATGTTTTGAACATTCCTAAGTATCAATGATGGTTCAACAAATTTCGTTCAGGTGACTTTAGCTTTAAAACTGTGATGGCAGGGGCCGACATGTTGTAATTGATATTGATGCTTTGAAGACGCTTGTTGAGTCTAACCCAAGGCAACACACTTGTTAAATGGCCCTGAAATTGCATGTCTCTCATGAAAAAATACATAAATATCTAAGGAATATGGAAAAACTCCATAAAGAAGGTGTTTGTGTACCTCACGAACACTCCAATGACCATCGTCTCCAATGTGTGAATGTTGCTTCGTCTCTTCTGGCGCGTAATGTGCGTGAACCATTTTTGGACAGAATTGTCACCAGTGACGAAAAATAGATTCTCTATGCAAATATTAAACGTCAAAAACAATAGATCAGTCATAGATAAAAACACTTCCGACCCTCAAACCTTGACTCCATCCGCAGAAAGTGATGCATTGCATTTTGTGGGACATCAAAGGAATAATTCATTTCGAACTCCTCAATCCACAGCGAACTGTCAACGCAGAGTTCTATTGTCAGCAACTAGAACGTTTAAATCAAGCCCTTCATCAGAAATGCCATTCACTCATCAGTGGGAGAGGTGTTTTTCTTCTCCACGATAATGCACATCCACATGTGGCACGTTTGACGCATGGAGTTGAGTTGGGAAGTTCTCCCCCACCCACCATATTCTCCAGATATGGAACCATTAAATTACCATTTTTTCGTTCGCTGCAACGCAATCTTAATGAGAAAACGTATGAAAATGTGGAAGGTGTTAAAGAGAACATCGACATGTTTTTTGCTTCAAAGCCAAGTGATTTATATAATCAGGGCATTAACAACCTGATTGTAAGATGGAAAAGCATCATCGATAAGAATGTTTTGTTTTGATATGTAAGTTGTTCGGGATTTATCACCTAACAAAAGCAGCATTAATTTCTTGACGACCTAGTATTTATAATTTAATTTGGAAGAAGGTTTTGTTGATACTAGTAGATAATTTTGATAATATATTTTCGAGACACCCTGTATAATGTTGCACTGTAATTGTTAGACGATACTAAAGTTATTCCAAAAAAATAGAAGGTGTATCAAGCTGATATTATTGCATTGACTAAAACTAACTTCAGAATATGTAGTTAATTATATATTATTTGGAAATGTAAGTGTTTTGTTTGAATGTATTTGAAATTTCGTGCTGTACATGGTTTGTTTTTTGTTTATTTCACGCAAAACTACCTAATTTAGAAGTGATAGTCTAGAGGGAAGGCATCTAGTCTACACCACCAACTGTCAACTTTTGGGTTACTCTTCTGCTAACAAAAAGTGAAATTGTCTATCATATTATAACGCCCCAACGACTGAAAGGGCGAGCATGTTCTGTGACTGGATTCGAACTAGTGACCGTAGTCGAGCGCTTTAACCGCCAGATCATGCCATGCCCTGAAAATGTAAGTTATTTACTATTTTTGTGGCATTTCAAAGATTGGTTAAATTAATGCTGTGAAAAAGTTCTTGTACACCTGTATAGAGAACCTTAGGCTTAAATGGTTTCAATTCCTTTATTTCGAGGCATTGCAGTTATCCAGGAGTTAGCTCCTGATTTTTGAGCCATCTTAATTGATATTTTTTACAGTTTCTACAGTTGCCTCAGCATTTTCGTTTGTTTGACTGTTTCTGGGACATGTAGCTCTGTTCCTCACAAACTCCTCAAATTCTTCTCATAAGTGTTGGGGAAGACACTTATCACTCACTACTAATTCAGCTGATTCATATCAAGCAAGATAATTGTTTAACATCATGATCGCCCATTTGGCTTTGATGTCAGGCAATATGTCAACTTCAAAGAAGTTGGAGGAGCAGTCAATAGTAACTAAATGATATCTTCAAAATAAAAAGAACATGTCAGTACCAGCTTTGACCTGCAGTCAGTCTGGTACATTAGGAGACATCAGAGTTCCTCACTAGTTGGCTATTTCTAATTCTCTGCATACAGCACAACTGGAGATAAAATATTTTATTTTAATTGTCATTTTGGGCCAGAAAAGGCATTCTTTAGTCACCTTAGACATTCACTCATACCACAGTACGAAAAATTGGTTTTCTCTTTATTATACGGAATTACAATTCTTACACCTTTCTTGTTAATTCAGTCCACAACGAAGAGTTCATCCCTGAGGGGAAAAAATAACTTACTAAAAAGAGCAATAACTATTTAGCCATTGGTTATGTTGGTCAGGTACGAGTACATTGCCTTTCCTTTCCAGTATTCAACAGTGATATCGTACTTTTCTAGCCTATTTATCATCCCTTGTAACTTAGGTATTCTTGGCTTGATCTGAAAGTGTAGTGGTTGAATTTTTCTACTGGGGACTTGATTGCCAGCGTATCTTTTTTCTGTTTCAGCATACCTTGTCCCAGTATTTGTCAATGCACAACTATTAAAGGTTATTGGCTTTCTTTCCTGTAACAGAGCAGTGTCTAGGCCTTTTTGCTTAACATCACATTGGACAACAAGCTCCTTCGAAACATCATGTTATTATGGTATTGGAACAGAAGCTACTAACTGTCACAATTCTCTGAATGCAGATTATTAAGCATCAGTCTAATTCCATAGGATGTTTTAGTGTGTCAACTGACAGTCTTAGAAAAAAACTCGGAAACGTACAACACAAAAACACTTAATCTTTGTATTTCTTCTGTAGGCCTTGGCATCTCAAGCACAACTTTAACATTTTCTGGAGTCAGTAATAAACAAGTGATCCATAAAACTGAATTGCTCTTGATGCAACCTCGTCTTCTCTCTTTTCAATCACATGCCAATCTGGAAACATTTTTGAAGAGATTTCTGAGGCTTTGAGTTATTTTTTCGAATATTTTTACATTTTAGTCACCAAAACCATAGAGTAGAATGTCATTTGTAATACATAGCATGCAATCAACGTCACAAATGACTTTGCATAACCTTTATTGGAACATGTCTGACTGGAGGCACTAGCGTCAAAGAAGACATAGGTCATCTAAAACAAGTAAATGGAGTTAAGAAAGTTTTCAAAATACTGCTTTCCTCAACTATAAAATAATCTTCCTTGGGGTTAAAGGTCCAGAATATCTTTGCATTGGACAATCTTGAAAGTATGTCAGGTTGCATGGGCCACTCCTATTTTTTATGATTCAGCATTTTATAGAAAGGTCTGAAATCCAAGCAAATTTAAATGTCAAATATTTTTGTGTGTGATAACAATATTGTTGACATAGTCAGTTAGACTATGAACCAAATCAAATATGCTGCCAGCATCAGCATGCTAAGACATTCCTTTAGAAAATATTTAACTATTAAAGGTACAGTGTGAGAGGAAGATTCTACTGGAGTAAAGGTTAAATCAGCCACAAAATGTTCAACACTTGATAGCTGTCCCAGTTCATCATTGAATATATCTACATCTTTTTCAGTTATATCACTGCCTGTTTTGACAGTTGCCACCAGGTGAAAATTGTCTTAATCATAATAATTTCAATCCACTGTACTGTGTATGCACCCAAGAATGACAGAAGTTCTTCATTTGTAACAAAATTGACAAAGAAGTGCTTCTCAGTTTTAGAATTCCACATTACCACTTTGCATTCACCAAAATATTTTTTTTCTGTTTCATTACACATGAGCAGCATATTTGTGGAAGGTCTGATGATACCATTCTGCACATACCTCTATTTGATAAGGTTCACCGTGGTTCATTTTCAAGCTGAAATTTTAAAAGGCAACCAACAATTCTAATTTTCTTCAAATAAATGAATTGTTGTTACAACACTGACGATCTCTTTACCTCTGTTTATTACAGTAACACAATCTATCTCTTCATAATCTGGAGGAGCTTCTTTCTCATGGTTAGGTACCCATCATTTAGCAACAGCATTAATTCCCTTTTAAATTGTCTTGAATTTAGCAGTGGAGAGATTTTTAATATAACATAATGTGTAGTGTCAACAAAGGATCAATACAATCTAGGCTTCCCCTCCTATAAACTAAATTAAAACTATTAAAATATGAATAAAACCTCAAAGCCAGCCATTATCATTTATGTAGTTATCAAACTTTCTCTTAAACTCACTTAAATTTACTGCCTCCACAACATCTGAAGACAACCCATTATAAAGGCCAACCACCCTGTTGGAAAATAAAAGTGTCTCAGATGAATATGACTCCTACCCTGCCAAAATTTATATTTGTGTCCCTAGTCCTACCATTCTCACCATTAAGTATGAAAAAAAAAGATGATGCATCAACATTATCAATTCCCTTAAAAATCTTAAACATCTCAATCAGATCCGCTCTAACTCTTCATTTTTCAAGATAAAAAATTTTCAGAGATCTTAACCTCTCTTCATATGATAACCCGTCCATCCTAGGCACCATTCTAGTAGCCCTCCTCTAAACCCTTTCCTACAATTGAAAGTCCTTCCTAAGGTAAGGAGCCCAAGACTGAACACAATAGTCCAAATGTAGCCTAACCAGGGATCTATACAATGAAATTATAACTTTTTATTCAATATATGCTATTTGTTCTTGGTATAACTGTAGCATATTGCACCACTTTTGCTTCATTCCTATGCTCACCTGCTCCACTCGTGCTTAGTTTACCAGAACATTTGAGAAGTAGCTGGACTGAGCATAAAAGGGGGGCGGAGTCAAACCAGTTTCACTCATTCAGTTGGTCACTTCATCACACTCCACACAAAATCAAAACAAAGTCCGATCTTCTTTCTCTCATCATACCCAAGATATAATCAAACTCTGCAAAACTTTTTTCTTAAAAATTTGGGCCCGGCATGGCCAGGTGGATAAGGCGCACGACTCGCAATCTGAGGGCCGCGGGTTCGAATCCCCGCCCCACCAAATAGCCGTGGGGGCGTTATAATGTTACGGTCAATCCCACTATTCGTTGGTAAAAGAGTAGCCCAAGAGTTGGTGGTGGGTGGTGATGACTAGCTGCCTTCCCCTAGTCTTACACTGCTAAATTAGGGACGGCTAGTGCTCTCGTGTAGCTTTGCGAGAAATTCAAAAACAAACAATCTTAAATATTTTAAACTCTAGTTCTATAAACCTAAATTATTCTATATTTTAGGACATCATTGAAATGCTCGTTGCAAAACTCACCCAGACAGTTTCTACTACACTTGTGAAAAATATATTACATCACATACAAGGTAAAGGTAGCTTACTACCACTATTTAGGGTGTAAAATGGTGACCATGAAAAAAAAAATTGGGCTCCACGTGTATGTTGTCCAGATTGCACTTCTAGCTTGAAACAGTGCCTGAATAAGAAGAGTGCAAATATGCCATATACAGTTCCCATGATATGGCGTGAACCCAAATAACATCTAAATGACTGTTATTTTTCCATGTCGAAACGTTGTACATTTGCTGTTATATTAAAGTTTTTCTTCATTACCCATTCAAGCCGTCTCCAGCCATTATAAAGAAATGTTGGATACGGCAGAATAAGTTAAGGTCTAATGACTGAATTTAACAGTAAAAACTACTGTAGCACTTAATTAACTGAATTAAAAAAATTTAACAGAGAAACGAAATTCGGTCATATTAACATCAGTAGCTAAATTCATCAACATCTATCACCTTAGTGACTAATTTCTGCAATTACATGTTAAGCCTTAAACTATTTCAGTGCTTTTGTAGGCCTAAAATAACTTCATCAAACAAACCAAGTTTTGTGCCATATAACTTTTAATTCTGTTCCATATATTTTTCATTTATTGACTTTTATATGATTTCGTGTAGTATTCTTTCAGTAGTTTCTAAATACATCTTTTTTTAAGAAGCTCGTTTGTTCAATTTTGTTTGTGATTTTTAAAGACTCTTTGCTTGTTTATTCAAATCCACACAATTGGTTATCTGAGCTCTGTCCACCGCGGGGAATAGGACCCTGGAGTTTAGCATTATAAGCTCGTAAATTTACCGCTGATCCACCAGGAAACTAAAGTTTTTATTGTATAACTAAAAAAAAGTTGTTAAATACAACAAGAATGAATGTTGCTGATGTAGTTACCTTTTCTGATGAAAAATTCGGCAAACACGAAATTAACATAAGTAAACAAGAAACTCAGATTGCTCAAAGTTTTCTCGTGTTTTTGAATTAATGCTAGTGCTATATATTTTTTGAAACACATTCATCAAGTCAATAATATAAGCTTACGAAATAAAATATTTTTTTTTTATATTCAATAAACAATACACATTTGGGTAATAAGCAAAGGCTTAGTATAGAAACTATAAAATGTGATGTTTCTAGAGCTAATCTTATGAAATGTAGTGTTTAAATGAAAACTTCTTATAAAGTTTTCCCTGTGATTCTACAGTAAGTTCGAATGTATATAACGCTAAAAATTAGGTTTCGATACCTGTGGTTGTCACAGCACACGTAGCCCATTTGTACAGTTTTAAGCTTAACAACAAAAATCGTATAAAGCACGAGATGCTTCAGTGTTATGATACAGCTGTCTCATTATTAATTGATTCATTTACATTTTTGAAGTTTTCTTTTTTCTTATATCACTGTTCAGTAAGATCATGTTCCACACACCATTTCAACAAAAAAAATAAAATCATCATTTGTTAGAAGAATGTTTGTATGTGAGACACAGCGCAGCAAAAGTTACGAAAAAATTAAAACAGACCAGTGTTATTTTTCTTAATCGTCTTTTCACATACGAAGATACTCAATGATAGTAAAATATGCGTTAGCCATGTGCAGCATCTGAAATTTGATGCCTCCATTAAAAGAGCCTATTTTTCTCGGAAATCAGCCGTTTCCCGCAACCATTAGTGTTATAGGGCCGTTAACGTGCATTTGTCAACCTTCAAACAGCACCATTTCCAGTACAGTAACAATCTTGGCTTTAATGGCTCTTAATCCCCTTCAGTACCCTTTCCAGCGGAATATGGAAAGTTCTGATTATCGTCGTATTTATGAAAGTACACTTATTTTGCTATAATCATATTTTAGAACCAAAGTGCTAAATCTTTCTTATGAGATAAACAGTGAAGCGAAGCGTTTAAATACCATAGGTAGAATTGTAAATTAGATAAAATGGAGGCTAATCAAATGTACCATTAGAAGTATACGCTCCAGCATGTCGTTACCATGAAATTAGCAAAGCCAAGGCATCCCAGGGATCGGCTAAAAGTCGATTTTTAATACCCGCTGTGAAAAAGAGTAAAGATAGCCCATTGTGTAGCTTTTTGCTTAAGGACAAACAAATAAAAGCCAAATCAAGCATATAAGGTGGCAATGTTGTTTAGTTATAGGTTAAAGCATGTGCCTTAGAAACTGTTTATTACATAAAAAATTACAATAGAAATATTTTGTTTTTCATGATTTGGCTTTAAAGCAAATCGGAATAGTAAGATTTCAGTTTGCATGTGGTCTTGAAATATTAAAATCTGTGTAAGTTTCTTAATATTTTTTTCTATTTCTTTTACCTTAATCATTCAATTAATTCGCAAAACTATATTTTGTATGTAATTTAATAAGTAATATTTAAGCTTATTCGTCGCGTACTCCAAGGGTCTAAGAGTACTCAAACAAAATGTTTTCATAAATCTAATTACCCTTTCATAAATCTAATTACACTTTCAACCAATGACGAATTATTTAATATATATTTACTGCAGTCGTATATGCGGTAAAAAAATCACTCTCAACTGTTTTTCGTTATACGTAGATAGATACCTTATGTTCAATCGTGTTCTATTTTACTTCAACTAATTATACGACCTTCACGAAAGTATTTCTATTAACACGATTAAGTTTTATATTAACTAAAAACATGTACAAGTAAATGAAGGGTGTAGTGCAACGTTTAAAATCAAGGATCTTCTTCAGCCCTTGAGAAACTTTGACAATGAGCTCAAAATACAAGAGTGATAAAAACTCAAGCAATTCGTGGCTTTTACAATCAGCGATCGAACAAAACAAAAATTACAAACAATTCACGCAAAAAGTAATGGAACTTATTTCAACGACGAGGCTATTTCATAAGTCGTAAAATATTTGTTTCTCTGATCTGGTGAAAATCACATTTAGGTTCTAGAAGAGCGTAGAATAAAGTGTACCTCGTAAAATGGATCCATGTCCAACTGAACTAGTGGATGACAAACTCCCTTTATATATATATATATATAGCGTTAAAAATGGCTCTTTAGCCTCGTACCCTATCGTTTTATGTTGAATGACTTTTGAAGACTATATCAGTTTTGAAAGTGATCAGGAAATGTCTTCCTCTATGTATTTGACGGGATCGATGTTGCTCTTGTGCTCCATTTAATGCAAAGGTGTGGCCATCTGGTGTTGACCACTGGTGTCACTTTAATAGTCTATATTATGAATAATTACGTTCAGCACACATTTTATTATTATGTCTTGCAAGTGAATATTGCTAAAACTTACGTTTTGGTATTTATGTCAGTATTACCACAAACTTATAAAACAAAACAAAGAATCTTAAAATACCAAAGGTCTAACTGTTAAGCATGGAAGTATATAGTAGAAACGGCTGATATGGACGTTTTAAAACCTTTATTTAAAACACAAAACAAATAACAAC
The DNA here is from genome assembly GCF_000517525.1 of Limulus polyphemus. Classification (NCBI taxonomy): domain Eukaryota; kingdom Metazoa; phylum Arthropoda; class Merostomata; order Xiphosura; family Limulidae; genus Limulus; species Limulus polyphemus. Next base: position 182,055 of record NW_013666171.1, on the reverse strand, counting down.
GTTTCGAAGAAGCTAGAAATGTTAGTTGTTTTGTATTTTAAATAATAGTTTTTAATACCTATATCAGCCATCTGTACTGTATATTTACTCATGAAATTACGAGCTAGTACACAATGATATGAATTTTTATGATACTAAAATCCATATTTTATGTTATACTTTCATCCGACTGCAATGAATTTCAAAAAAAAAAACAACAACTCGGAACTCGAGCACTTTCAAATAATTGACTATCCTTCTTATTTATTCTCCTGAAAAAGAATAGTCAACTATTCGAAAGCGCTCGAGCTATTGGTCTTTTTTTTTTTAATTCATTGCACCTTTTTTGTGTGATCCGTGTGCTAACTCTTATACAAGAATTCAACCGATTGCAATTAACTCTTAAAATTAGCTATCCCTAATTTGAACTTTTAGATTATAAGGAAGTCAGGTAATAAACAGTACTCATTACCAATTCTTGGACTTCTCTTATCTGATTGAATACACGACTCGAAAGTGCGGAGCGCGCTTTTCCAACAAAAAGACGTAAATCAGGAAAACTTACAGATTCACAGACCGGGCATGTTAACGTATCGACCATTTTTTAAGGATTAAGAAATTCAAGGATCAGTTGTTGTTGTTTGTAGTTATGCCCAAAGCTACACAATGGGCTATCTGTGCTCTGCCCACCACGGGTATAGAAACCCGGTTTCTAGCGTTGTAAGTCCGCAGACATGCCGCTGTGCCACGGTGGGGGGGGGGGGGGGCTCAAGGATCAGTGACTAGAAGTAAACCAGTAACGTGTTTTTAGTAGCCGATATCGAGTCTGATTTCAAATAATGGGGATATTATGATAAGTTTAAATGGAGCAGATGTTAGATAATATATGAACTTCATAATAGAGAAGATATCGCTTAATTAATACATGCACATTCGTCACCTGTTGTACTGCAAAAAGCCGTAACCTAATTTCTTCTTTAACACGATTATTGCCATTTGCTTTTCCTTCTGTAGTATTAAACGACAAATGTAACGACCCCTATTTATTTGATGTTTTCTTCCAGTCTAGCAGTTGTGTATGTCAATCGAACACTCGAGTCTGCTATTAACAATTTATAAAAAGATTCTGATTCTGGCGAGAAAAGACGACAGCGAACTGAGAAATAAATAAAAAGAAAGAGGATACGAGTCGACCTTTTCCTCCAAATAAAACTGTTTATTGACTTTTTCGACGTTTTGATTTCCCCCCCCCCAGTGGCACAGCGGTATGTCTACGGACTTACAACGCTAGAAACCGGGTTTCGATACCTGTGGTGGGCAGAGCACAGATAGCCTATTGGGTAGCTTTGTGCATAATTACAAACAAACAATCAAACGTTTCGATTTACATGTTTATCGTACGAATGTTACGCTACCTAACACAAGATATATAATTACACACTACCCTTATGCGTACTGTATATGTACATGTATCATGTTTTTTACTAAACAGTATTTGTAACGACGTTCATGTAGTACACATATGTAAAATATCAACTGAAGCTATTTTGAGAAACGTACTCATAATAATACGCTTGTAAGAATAGCCTCATTTTATATTTCACCTGCTACATAAGCAGAATTATTATGTTTATACTGTTCACTCCCGGAACAGCTGTTCTTGAGCTTTGGGCAAAGTGTTACTTTAAAACCTTATCCTCAGGCCCGTAGTCATCCACTGAGTCTATAAGAATGTGTTTCATCAGAGGTCTGTAGTTTGTAAATATAAGACGTATTTCAAATAAACCCAGTTCAGGAATAGAGGTTTCAAACTGACTTTACAAACAAACGACACTTCCTGTGTTATTTGAAAGTCTAATCAGAACGTATGTTGATAATAGTGGACACAGATCTGCATGTCTTCATAATACAACTGTAAAAATAATGTGAAAACAAATTAATCAAACAATATATAACTTGGATTCTCTTATTGACTATAATGACAAGCATATTTCTTTAAGTAAGACCGCAATTACACTCCATGGAGAATTATATGACCAATCTTTAAAAAATTATAATAATTTGAATTTCTTTGGAACTCATTAACCCTGACAATTATTCAGATTTGGATGCAACAACCTGGTAAAAATATTACCAGTTTTAGAAAAATGGTACAACCAAATTTCTTTTGTGACAATTTGAAATCAGTTGTACGATTGAATATCCTCTCTCATCTTCTTAAATAGGCAAAATGTGTTTTTCACATTCACACATCACTGTTAATTTTTAAATTGATTTTCTTACTACTTTTATACTAGCAATTGCAATTAGCAATAATCAGATTTCAACGAAATTTTGATAACATTTGTCAGTTCAGAGTGATCTCCCATAATCTGGAAAATATTCTTCTGTACAAAAACACTGGAGCAGATCTTCAGATTTTGAGCATTGCTAAAAGTTTGAATATTAGACACCTGGGTGCAATTCTTTGATTGTATCAATTTAACAATGGTCACGTGAGTGCTCTACTTGGACGTAACTAGAGTGGTGTTTTATAGAACTGGATTTTTTCGATCACTTGTATAGCGATAGTTGAAGACTGCGCTCATAAATTGTGTACTTTTATGAGAAGTTATCATTTTCAAGGAATTTCAAAACTTTAGCAATAAAATGAATACCTTTCAAGGATTTTAGAACCATTAAAAAAAAGTATTACCGAGATTTTCCAAGCTCCAGTGGGAATCCTTTTATAAGAATATTTATACTGTTCCCTTTTTATTCGTCTACGGTAAGTCTACGGATTTAGAACGCTAAAATTATGGGTTCAATTCCTCTAGGAGGACACAACAGATAGACTGATGAGGCGTTCCTATACGAAGAACACCCACCCTTTTTATTCATATTATAGTCTATTTTATACTATTCAAAAACATCTAAAGTTAACTTGGTTTTATAACAATTTGATACAGGATTTTTTGTCACAAGCATTTGTTTTGAATTTTAACTTGAAATTTGTTCATTTAGATTTTCTAACCGTGTTCAGTGAAAGAATATCGTGAAAACCCTATACTTAACTCAATTGCTATTTCTATTATTTAAAACATTCACTATGGATATTATATTAAATGCTTATTTTTAATTCACAGATGGTGAGCTGTAAATTCAACAAAACTAGTCTGCTAAGTGGAAGTAGCAAATCAAAGAATAGTATAAGCTTCTAGGTCATCTTTTCTTCACTGAAATTTACGTTTTGATGAGTAAAAAATTCATAACTAAATACTGAATAATAACGGCCTATTAATTTTGACGGTATGTTACATGTATTCGAAACACCTAACGAATTTTAGGCTATTAGTGACGAGTAAAGAGCTATACATCAAAATCAAACCATGTTACCCAAGTAAAACTTTTTCGGAAATCATATTTACTGTTAATTAGCATTACTTTTACCTTAATTGTCACCATTCATCACACATCTGGCAAATCGTAGCACGTTTCAGAGACATCCGAAAGAATGCGTATAAGAGTTTCGGGGTGAGGGAACTGTTATAAATAAAACAATAGACCTTTTCGCTCTGTCGCATTGCGCATGCGTGAAGTAGCCTGTTTCAAATAACTTGTATACTGTCTGTCATTGAGTAAGTTATTTAATCAGTCGGCTTTAGTCAATATATATTTTTATTATACATGTAAATTTCCTACATAGCAAACATGTTGGGGGCTATGATTCGCCAGTTAGGAAATTTACTCGTTTAATTTTGGCCAACCATTTTTGGTGAACATCTAACTTTGTTGATGCTGGTAATATATGAGAATCTATAAATACAAAAACATGGTTCTATTTTGCAAGTTCAACAGTAAACTTATCACCATGATAAGCTAACTATATGTTCGCTGGGAATGGATTTAACAACACTGACAAAATGTCAAAGATACGTAAGCTCTAATTAGAGCTTACTCTGATATGTAAACACATGTTTTTTTTACAGTTAGACAAATAATTAGGTAAAGGTATTTGAAAATTATAAATTGTGCAGTCTGTTAATGGAGCCCACCAGTGGCAGAGCGAAATGTCTGCGGACTTACAAATCAAGAAACTGGGTTTCGATACCCGTGGTGGGAGAGCACAGATAGCCCATTGTGTATCTTTGTGCTTAACTACAAACAAACCTGTTGATGGATTTTTTTGTGATATTTCGTCACTTCATCGCAAATGATCTCTCTTCATAGAAAATAATGATGAATGATTAGCAAGGTTAACTACAAGTCAGCAGATATGGGCATAGCACAGATAGCCCATTGTGTAGCTTTGTGCTTAACTACAAACAAACCTGTTGAGGGATTTTTTTGTGATATTTCCTCACTTCATCGCAAATGATCTCTCTTCATAGAAAATAATGATGAATGATTAGCAAGGTTAAACACAAATCAACAGGTACCAAATACTTAATGTTATTATTCAAATGCAATAGCAAGAAGGTGAAACAAGTTTTTAGGAACATGACCCTTGTTTGTGAATGCATAAAAAAAAGAGTACACTATATTTTGTAACATTAAATTTTCAGGTGATTGCTCGGTATTGAGGAAAATGGTTTTCACTGTTTGTTTTCCATTTTGTTTCTTTTATTAATTTTGTATATTCAATAATGCATGTATATTCCCTGAGTAAAAACGTGGTATGGGATTTCATTATTCCAACTGAAAAATATATAGATACATATTGGTTTTCGTTTGAAGTTTTAGAAAAATGACGACATGAGGAAGTTATTTTTATTTATTAATCTTATGCTTCATTACTTAGCATAATACTAGATATAAAAGTGCTTGACAAGAAGGTTGTTGATTTCCAATTTGCCAGCTTTTTTTTTCTTCTAAAAGTGGTGGATTGCATAGCAGAGTGAATAACAAACAATAAACTCTTTAGAGAAAGAAAAACATGAAACAAATCACATTTTTCTAATTGGCCTTAGATGAATCAAGCTCTCCCAAAATTTGAATAATACCTGACCTGTATCTTTTCACTGCTTTACCACCAGGTTCGTTGATATGGTAAGCGAAATGGTCTATTGGCAAGTATTCTAGAATGTGATAACAACACATAATTCAAAATGAGAACTAAGAAATATAAGAGCTCATACCAAAAGGCCCAGCATGGCCAGGTGGTTAGGGCGCTCGACTCGCAATCTGCTGGTCGCGGTTTCGAATCCCCATCACATCAAACATGCTCGCCTTTTCAGCCGTGAGGGCGTTATAATGTGATGGTCAATCCCACTATTCGTTAGTAAAAGAGTAGCCCAAGAGTTGGTGGTGATGACTAGCTGCCTTCCCCTCTAGTTTACACTGCTAAATTAGGAATGGTTAGTGCAGATAGCCCTCGTGTAGCTTTGCACAAAATTCAAAACAAACAAAACAAATAAAAAATAACTTGGAAGGAATAAAGCAAATATTAATTAGATAAATAATTCATAATAATCATTTAAATTAATATCTCTTTATCAAATGGTTGAAGGCTATGAAAATATTAGTTTCGTGTGGCAAGAGGAAAAAATATAAAGCAATTAGAAGACGTTTAAAAATGGCGAGACTTTTTTTTTATTCCTAAAACCTTAACAGAAAAACTTCAGCAGAACACGTGGAGATTTAAGCAATCCATAAAGCCGATATAAAAGCTCAAAGGTAAGGATCCCTAAGAACTTTCAAATAATGTAGCTGGTCTGAGAAGGAAGTATTGAAAATCATTTTTGAGCAACTCTTGGTGATCAGATAATATACTGATCAATAAGTTTATTGAGAGGGCTGCCACATCAGCCCATGTGACAGTTTCTGAAGTAATGTAAGAAACCAGTAGCAGTAGCAACTGATGAATTGTTCCAAAGCGACCTCCAGGGTCCATGACAGCTACCAAAGCTCAATCACCAGCTCGAATGCGTCACATCCCACAAGGCATCATGATGGTACTACTACGATCCCAGAAGGAGCAACATGGCTTATCGGCCCAACTATCATAGCGTACCCTCAGTGCAACAAAAGTTTGGTACTTGAAGCTTCCAAGGTTGAAATGAAAGGTTCTCCTGTTTAAACTGTGGCTTACTTGACCATGGTTTACAGGATTATCCATATATTGTTGTAAGATATGACCAATATGCATAAATACCATTCAGGTTGATACCCGATAGATGAAAGACCGGTTTCCTGTCTTCAGGATAACATTGCATAGTGGATCTGTAGTAAAAGCATTCAAATATCACTTTCCAATTAAGCATAACTAACCTAATTTAAATACACATTTTTTTCAAAATGTATAAACATAAAATATAATCCTTGCATAAACTAAATAGGTTAAAATATATTCAAAATATATATTAAACTAGTTTAAACTTATCAAAGATATTTCCATCTCTATTCCTTTATCTTATTTATTTTAATTAAAATTTGATTTTCATTATATTTTCTCTTGTTATTATAGAAAAAATAGTTTATTTCACTAATCGTTAATAATTTAATATAAAAATAGACCTCTTACTTTGTTACTTACTTTATTGTCCTTTTTGTGATTCTTAAGGTTTAAAATAATTCCAACTAACTTTACATAATTACTCCTACTTCTGCTCTCTTACTTCTATGACTATTTAAAGTGGCACCAAAAAAAAATCTATCTGGCAGGCGGTAGCACTGTCTATGTAGGGATGGTTCGGATTGTTCACCGAAATTGTATTTTAAATGTTTCCTCAATATGCCATCAGAACTTTACAATACTATACAGTGTTTCTTTTTATAACAATATCTATGTAATGACTGAGTCACAAGTTCTGTAAATATCATAGCAAAAAAAGTTTGATTTTTTTTGTTTTGTTTTTTCTTATTCTTTTTCATTACATGATAACTCAAAAACCAAAATAATGGTGTCAGTCAATTTCACTGAGGTGACATAGTTTCAAATGGAGCATCTGTTTTTATAAGTATTATTAATAATTAGTAGTAATTGAAAAAAAGTCATAATTCTAGTGTAAA
>NW_013666171.1:136369-174221 GCF_000517525.1 Limulus polyphemus | reverse complement strand
TAAAACAAGCAAATAAGTAAATAAAAACTTTTCAATACAGGAAGTAAATGTAGGGATAGCTAATATCAATCCTTCAGAAACATTGCAAACAAGGTAGTGGGGATGGCATTTGCATCATCCTTACATAATAGCGCAGGCAAGAATTAACATATAGCAATATATATAACTATTCAATCATAATTGAGTTTAATTTATCCTATTTTTGTTTCTTAACATTCTACTACACTGTGTCTGTGTGTGTCACGTAACTCCTCCTAAGCCGCCCCACCCCTTGGGGAATCTGAGGATTTCACGAAAAATCCTTCTCCTAAACTGCTGGACTCATCAACTTCTAAATCATGCCAAACGAATCGTCTCGGCCCCGAAGTTTGCAGAAAGGTAAACTTATCATCCTTCCTCCTTAGGGACCCTGATATATTGTGAAAACACTTTTACGGTGAGTTCCCGAAAGCAGACCCCAAATTTGGCATTGATTTACATTAGATTACGTATAATAAGTAGGCCTACTAATTACCTTTCGTAACTTGGTTAAAGAAATTAAATTTGCATTAAAGCGGTACTGTAAATGTGATCCATAGGCCCATGGATACGCTAGTTCTTAAAATATTTCTCGAAACATAATCCTCCTTTATGTTTTATATTACATGCCCAAAAAGGCAAAATATTAAAATTTGGTTTTTGCGGATTTTTTGATTTTCTCAAAATACATTAATTAAAATGTTTGCTGTGGTCTTTTTCGGGAAATCTAACGGGGAATTTGTGCACATTTATCCTTAATCTTAAATTATCTGTTTCACCAACATAGATTTCACATTCATTCCGGGATATTCAGAAGAACAGTTAATAGTAGACTCACCAAACAAGGCTATTTTGCAAAAAGGGCTATCTGCAAACTGAAAACCAGTATTCACCGCCATCACCGTGTTACTTGGGCAAGACAGCATGCCAACTTACAGTTAGAACATTGGCGCATTTCACCTTTTCAGATGAGTCATGTTTAGTGTTCGTCGTTTACCTGGAGAACAGATCAGGGAAGTTTGTCTTTCCCACAGGGAGCACATAGGATGTGGTGCAGTACATGTTTGGGCAGCTATTCATCATGGTGGAGAAATTGCTCTTCGTATTCTCCAGGGAAACGTCAATGGCGCCTCCTACAGGTATCACATAGAGATGATATTTCTGCCGTATGCCAGGAAAATGTTTGGCAATAACTTTGTGTTCCAATATGACAATGCCACTGCCCACAGTGCGCGTATTGCACAGGATTATCTCGACCAGGAGGATGTTACAAGATTACCATGGCAAGCAATTTCGAGAACTATTGAGCGGAATTGAGTCGGGAAATTCCTAATCTAACCACGACCCTAAACTAGCTACCGTAGCTGAGTTGCAGCACCTTCTAGTGAAAAGCTGGGGTAAAATCACGGTGTATTACATCAATAACCTCGTCGATAGCATATCACCTCACCTTGCAGAGGTTATTAGAGTACGAGGATGACTAACCAAGTACTGAATGTTTAATAACAATTGATATAAGGTTACAGACGCTATTTATAATAAATTGATGTTATATTTTGTCGTTATATATGTTTTGGTAAAGTTTGGTTGTGACAGGTGAAATGCTGAATTACACAGCTTTCTATAGGTGTCTGATAAAATTGTTTGCTGTTCTAATAAACCGTTCATATATCCATAGAACCTGTCTCATTATACAAATAACATATGTGGATGTCTAATATAAAATGCATTTCTTAGTTTGACAGTGATAAGTGTATTCCATCTTAGTAATAATGATCTTATTTGTTACAAAATATTTAAACATTATGACCAAGACTGTGTGTGTGTGTGTGTATATATATATATTTAAATCACATTAAAAGCCTATTCCTTCTGGTAGGTGTACTTGTCTTATTTAGAATATACATTTATTTATGTATACTTTATATAAAAAAACTGACTGGCTACTAAAAAATTATATGTGTAGCTATTCCTTAACTATGATGATTGTAAAATCCTCAATTTGTAACCTTCTGTAACTAGTAATAATTATTTATATCTTTATTCAGGTATGTGTAGGTAATGTTTCTGTATATTTTCTTAAGATGTTCTGCGTGTAATTAGTGACATTCTTGTGAATTGGATGTGAAAAAGTCATAAACTAGCACTAATCCTCTAGATTAAGACAAAGGTCACATGTCTCAAAGATTGTTCTGCCAGGCTTATACTTGCATAACTCTGTTTGTATTTTATGAAATGTTTATTACAGAGAAATAAACGTTTCGACCTTCTACTTAGGTCATCATTAGACAAAAGAAAATAAAGATAATTTGACACATTAAAATAATATTCTAATCGCATGAAACCAGTACAACAATAAAACTAACCAACAGTATTATTGACTATTTACAAACAGTCGTAATAGAAATAAGATTAAAAACCTTTGTTTTCCCTAATGTGTCAAATTATCATTATTTTCTTTTGCCTGATAATGACCTAAGAAGAAGGTAAGTAGGGGGCGAAAGGTAAAGCCTCAGCAATATTTATTTTCTGTATAAATAAAGGTTTTTTGTGCACTGGTATTTGCTGATTTTTTCTTTGTTGTCGGTGCTCGAAAATTTTATTCTGTTTTACATTTCCGGAACCAGATGCATTGATTATACATGATACTTTTATGCCAAAAATCATTGTATCTGACTACCACGTATTTTCTACTTATGTTGCAGGAGTTTGTTGTTGTTATTGTTTTTCAAATTCTTCACCATAACAGTTGAATTTATGTACTGGATATAACTTATTTTTTAATTCTTAGCTAATGAAAATGGTAGGCGTTTTGTTTTAACTATATGTGTGAAGTGAAAGATCAATCTTCCTCAATAAACTTCAAAAGGACTCTTGAATATTAAAAAGGATTGATCGACTAGTACTAGTTGTAACTCAAGGCCTGTTTAAAAGTTGCCTTATGAATAATGTGTCATTTATCCTTAATGTATGTCCTTCCTCTGCTGCTGGTGTGGCATAGAGTGCCTATGGTACATTGTATGGTTTTAACTTCAACATAGTTATTCTGTATACCTTTATAACGTTAGATAATGTTCTTATAATTGACCCAACTTAATTCGGACACACTGATGACAAAGAGATACATTTAAGTGGTAATCCTTCTCAGTTAATGAGTCTGAACTCTCATATAAGCATTTCTTCGTTTTTGCTTAAGTATTGTTTTCCATCAACTACAATTAGCCATATATTTCTTAAGATGTCAACAATATCACATAACAGAAACCCATGCACGAAGGACTTAAGATTCGGCAAAACCACATAACTACGATGCTAAACACTACATGACTACAATTCTCAAACAATAGTACAACATAGTTTTCCCCACTGCACCACAACAGTTTGTTTTTGCTTGTTTTGGAGTAATCATGCTATTCGTTCCGAATTTTGAACTAAGAGACTACTTGGAAAGAAGCTTGTCAACACCATTCACTGCAAACTCTTTGACCGTCGCTCTTATAACGCACCCACGGGCCCAAAGTGCGGAGTGCGATATGTTTCTTTGTGCGAAAACGAGACGCCAACCAGAAACCCTGAGATCCACAGTTTGGCACACTACTAATCGGTCACACCCGGCCACCTCACCACAACAGGACCAAAATCTTTTGACGCTAAACCATTCCAATACTACAATAGTACCAAAATACTTTAGTGTTACACCGTTACAATATTACAACAGTACCAAAACATTCTGATGTTACACCGTTACAATACTACAACAGTAACAAAATCCTTTGACGCTAAACCATTCCAATACTCCAACAGTACCAAAATATTTTGGTGCTACACCGTTACAATATTACAACAGTACAATATTATTGTATTTTATAAATCACTAAAATATCATGACATCGTAATCTAAAGCACTACAATTCTAGGGCACTGAATGATTTTACAATTCCACAGTATTAAACTAGTACAATGCTGCAGTATTTCAATATTAAAACACTACAAATACAAAACACTACACCACAATACTAAAATCGCTCAAATTCTACACTATTACGTCATTAAAGCCAAATATATTACAGTGCTACAATAATAAAACTGCAATATTGAACATTATATAGCTCAATAGCACTACAACACTGACGCTCAACTATAACACAAAATATGTCATTTAGATACGATATCACAGCGATATTTATCAAACCTCAAAATTGAAGTAATTTCAAAACTTCAGAAAGAAACCACTAGTCGGCTTAGTACACGTCACTTGAAGCTCGTCTCACTTATCATAAAGCAATATCCATTATTAGTCTAGTAATGTAGTAAGTTATAAACAGTACGTAAGTGGTACGTGCTTGCTGCAAAAAAAAAGCACTTTTTAGAGAAAAATCAAGCAAATGACAATCAAACATTCCCAGAAACGCTTCGGTACGGTAGCGAAAAGCAAAATAATAGGTTATACAACTTTTAACATTATACAGCTGGAACATTCCCACAAAAGCTTATCTGTGGTAGCAAAAACGAAACAAAATTTTTGACACATTTTCTTTATTATCATACATCATTTTAAATGAATATTGACATTTTGGATGATAAGATGTGATATAAAAATTCCTTTTAGAGCTCTTTTTTCAAAACTGTAGTCCCCCCCCCTCAGTGACACAGCGGTATGTCTGTGGACTTACAACGCTAGAATCCTGGTTTCGATACCAGTGGTGGGCAGAGTACAGATAGCCCATTGTGTAGCTTCGTGCTTAACTTCAAACACACAAAATTCAGAACTGTAAAAGAAACAAATTACGATTTTCATATGTAAGTACTATCTAATATGCTAATATTTAAAATACAAGTTACAAATTAATATACTGGGTGTCCGAAAATTATGTTAACAAATATATTTACATTTATTTCTGAATATCTTGAAATTCATGACGGACCTGTATCTCATTGCCATATGCTCCACAGTGGCTCAGCATAAGTCTAAAAGCTTATAACGGTAAAAACCGGGTTTAGATACCCGTGGTAAGTATAACACAGATAGTAATGGAACCGTAGTACCTGTTTTAAAAGTATTCTTCCTTACTCTAAAAGTTGCATCTTGTAATAAATATAAATATTTTAACATATTTTCTAGGCAACCTGGATATTGTTGCACTGTAATTGTTCAACACTACAGAAGCAATGCTTGACAATAATAAACGGTGTATCAATCTGATATTATTGTATTAACAATTTAGATGACGTACACTTCGACTTTATTGGTTGTAAGAAGTATGTAAATATACTACGTTTTAGCCGATTGACCTGCATCTTCAGGTGAAACGTAGTGTATTTACACACTTTTCACAACCAATAAACTCGAAGTTTATTCCATCTACGTTGTAATATATCATCTTCTCGAGTTACCTGACTATTACTACTGATATTTTTGTGACAAATAAAATTAACTTCAAAATCTATAGTTAATTAAGTATTGTTAAGAAATGTAAATTATTGACATCTAGTTGAAGTTCCCGTCTCCTGGACAGAAGTTATGTAAATCCATGATTAATGAAAGATCATCTTACGTCATGAAAAGTTGCTTCCCTTATATGTAAATGTAACAAACGCAAAGACGCCCATAAAATGTGCAAAACACAAAATGTGAAACCGCAAATTTCCATGTATCTCCCCATTAACCCAAGAAAAATCCATGCCTTGGGTTAATGGGGAGATACATGGAAAGGGGGGCGAAGTAGTTGTAAAAAACGCACATAAAATCCGTAAAATGCAAAATACAAAACAGAAACTTTGTATGTATCTCCCCATAGACTCAAAGAACTCCCTTACTAAATTTGGTGAAAATCCATCAACAGGGGAGAAGTAGTGGTAAAAAACGCGAAAACGCTTATAAAAACAGCAAAACGCAAAACAGAAAATTTGTTTTCATCTCCCCATGGAACCAATGAATCTCCATATCAGATTTGGTGAAGATCCATTTACAGGAGGTGAGGTAGTAGTAAAAGAGGCAAAAACGCCCATATAAACCTCAAAATGCAAAACTGAAAAAATTTTATGTGTCTCCCCATGGACCCAATGAACCTCCATACAAAATTTGGTGAAGATCCATCCACATACTGCGAAGTAGTTACATAGACATACAATAGACAGTACTATCATATTTATATAGATTATTGTGAAAATTCAGATATTGATTAAATTGATGTTTTGTTTTTTGTCCATAGTTATACACATCTGTATAAAAACAATCTTACACCAAGGATATCACACAGTTTTATGAGTGTCCTTTGTATAATATAGTAACAAACTTTTAGAAAAGTGTATTTTACCTTATACTACTTTTTCCATTGTATCATTACAGTGCTCCAATACCTTGAATAACAAAGTCCACATTTTTGTTCGTTATATAACTTCTGTATAAACAAAAAGACATATTCTTATTAATGTACCAGAAAAAAAAAGAAAATATTTTTTTTTAAATTCGTTTCCGCAATCCAAAAGTATAAAGATTTATTGGTTCTGCGTGAAAACTTTTCACAATAGTCTGTATTACATAGTAGATTATACGATTAAGATATAGCCTCTTGCATCTGCTGTAAGGAACCATATAATTTGACTTAGGTTCAACAGCAGGATGTTCTAGTAGCAAATTGGCCGCAAATAAATTGCTGATGGTATCGTGAAGTTATTTGCACGTTTTGAACTCACTATATAGTAATCATCACCCATTAAGGATTTTCCTCCCACAACACATTTCTATTTTGTTGTTGTTCATGACGACTAGTATGGGATCGTTTTGCCACTGAAACAAATATGTTGAAACTCTTATGCAAAGTAACAACAAAGCTGTTGAAGGATTTCTATTTTGTTGTTGTTCATGACGACTAGTATGGGATCGTTTTGCCACTGAAACAAATATGTTGAAACTCTTATGCAGAGTAACAACAAAGCTGTTAAAGTATTTCTATTTTGTTGTTGTTCATGACGACTAGTATGGGATCGTTTTGCCACTGAAACAAATATGTTGAAACTCTTATGCAGAGTAACAACAAAGCTGTTAAAGGATTTATATTTTGTTGTTGTTCATGACGACTAGTATGGGATCGTTTTGCCACTGAAACAAATATGTTGAAACTCGTATACAGAGTAACAACAAAGCTGTTAAAGGATTTATATTTTGTTGTTGTTCATGACGACTAGTATGGGATCGTTTTGCCACTGAAACAACTATGTTGAAACTCTTATACAGAGTAACAACAAAGCTGTTAAAGAATTTTTATTTTTCACTACTTTTTGGTATTTGGTAACTACAACATGAACGGCGCCTTGGGCAATATATGCATTAAATGATCAGGTCAAATACCTTAAGGATCAAGCTATTCTTAACTGAATTGAAGAACTGACTGTCGGGAGTGGTGTTCTTACGGCTGTAGCGTTCGTATTCCGGTTTCGCGTCCAGGAATACTAAAGTCAAAACGAGGCCCGACTCTTGTTTTTTGTTGTTGTTTTTCGAACAGTTTGCGTTTCCCTCTGACTTATGAACCTGGGTTTTGTTTCTTTCATGACTGGCTCTTATTTTAATGTACAATCGCGTATATAACATCTACTTTTTTTACATATGTTCTTCTGTCTGAAAGCATTTATTTCAAAACAAGTAGTGCAACAAAGATAATAGTTTTCATCATCCTCGTAAAGCTTTAATTAATTGTACCTAATTGTACAGAGCCTCGATAACAACTGGTTTCATTACTTAATGTAAGTAGGCGCACAGATATAAGTAGAAATGCATACTGTGCCTTTATTCAGGGAGTCGATGTAAATAATCTTGTCTCAAACGACCATTGATTGTAATATTAGCTATCTTCCTACAATATACCAGGTAAGGTAAGATCGCCAAGTAGTCCCTCAGGCAGGACTGAGGGTAGGAATTCCGCTCGGTTTGAATGGTTGTTTTTCAGAAAATTCAATTTATTATTTGCATATGACAGCCTGCGTGTTTGTCTACTAGCAACTGCGAGCAAGTTTATGAAACGTAATAAGTGAAATATCGATATTTAAAAAAAGAAAAGCACTTTGTGCAAATTCATTAAAAAAAATGTTATAACACACCAGCATAATAATGCACGAATGTTTAAAGAATTAAGAAAACATTCAAAAAATACAAAAAAAACGCTTGACTAGTATCGACAGGCCAGTCTTACCATTCTTAAGGGGCAGAGTAAAAACGCCTCAGAAAGGTCAAAGTTCGCTAGCGGCAGTAAAGTGCAAAAACTAATTTGAGAAAAACGACTTTCAAGTAAGGTTAAGTTCAAATATCATTTTATTATTAAGCATGTTTTCTTTATTTCTAAACATTTATATTGATTCTCTTATGTTGAGTTGATGGAATAATTTCAGTTCTGTAGTAATTTTTGATTGGTCGAAATTAATCTTGTGGCTAGTTGTCTGAACACGTAATGCTAAAGCCGATTTTTTAACTTCCTTCCGAAGACAGTAGCCTTCATATTCCTTTCGTATAATTAAAAAGATTGTTCCTATATTGGTCAAACAAAGCGTCATAGAATGACTAGTTTCCAAAATGAACAAGACTTGTAATATCGAAGAAGCAACTAAGATAGAAAAAAAAACATTACTATAACCCTCCTTAACAACAAATACCTGGAACATTCGATAAAGAAATATACTCTGCAAACACACAGAGAATATATATATAAACAATTTAAAGACCGACCACTATTCAGAAGCCACAGCGCAATATGATCACAATTATAAGGACCTGACGGAGAAAGAAAAATACCATTTATAGCATTCCTTGGAGATGTGGATTCCAATAAGTTAAAAAAAACAAGAGTTAGAATTCAAGAGCATGATTAACATACCAACAGCAGTAATGCTGGTCTATCTGTAATAGTCCACATTGCCAAACAAGAATAGTATACACTAAATTCGAATGATACTAAAATAGTAGGGTATGCAATATACATGAGAAAAAGAAAGCCTTCTACATCAACCTAGCTGATAACACATTCAGTCAACCTAGCGTATAAGTCAGCAAAACGTGGATACCCTCCTTTAAAACATGTAAATATATATAGTTGTTTCAAGTTGAATAATACCCCAGGCTCCTATCCAGAAAACCATAGATTGAATCTCAGCCACTATCAATACAGATATAGTTCTTTTCCTAGACTTCCTGGAACGTGGCAGTAGATTAGGAACCCGAATTTGGGATACAAGCAAGTTAATAATCAGTATCTAGTTGTAAAAAATAATTACTAATTAGTAATTCGACTTAGGTGATTGTATAAGCTTACTAATCAAAATATCGTTATTGATTTACTTACAACTTTATCTTAACGGCCTCTTGTATTGTTCCAAAATGTTTAATTAAATGAGAGGAAGACTTCGTTCTAAACAATTAAGCCTTTCAGAGAATATCTAGACCACCGTTAAATATGATATCGATGTATTTTTTTAAGTAATTTAAACTACGTATTTTTTTCTATATGTGCAGAAACGTGTCCCACAAGTAAAATAAATAAGGGTTACTATTTATTTACATGGACTAAATTCTAACATTAATTAATTTAAATTAAAAGTACGCAAGTTTTGAAAGATGTTTTTATTTTCTGCACCCTTGAAATGAAATAACTTTAAAACATACTTGAATCAGCTGGTTGCTACTGGTTTCCATTAAAACGGTGTCCATCATAGGGTGACATTAGTACCATAAATTGAAATACATCTTCACTTGAAAAATTAAATTTATCAGGGATAAACTAAAAAAAAAAAGTTGGGAACTACAATAGAAGCAAGGGTTAATTTATTTAATAATATTTAGGAAAGAGATGCTAAAATACTAAAATAACCATTTAGAAATTATACTATATTATTAATCAAAATTTTTTATTTTATATGGTAGAACTTAACGTTTATTGTGTGTTTTGAAAACGAACTATCTTGCTAGTCTTATTACACAAAAGTATCACGGTTTCTTATCATTGTATTGTTTTATTATGAAAACATTACAATGGAAAGCACAAACTTGTGTTTAAAACCCAAAATAAATCATAAAACAATTTCAAACTGAGACGCAGTAAACAATAATCGTTTTGTTCACGTGACACACGTGAGAATTTGGTTTGTTTCAGAATTTTCACACAAAGGTTTGTTACGCATAGTTGTGCGTAATTTTAAACTGATAGATTAGTCAACATCATCCATTGTTAATTTTTTGGACTACTCTTGGCTGACCGAACAGCAGATTTGACCGTTACTCTTATAGTGCAACCATAATCCCTTCAGATTCGCAGCCCTAGTACACTAACCGTTAGGTCACGCCTGATCATACACGTACAAAGGCACACTGAATCTGAAAATAAATTAATTTCTTTTTTATGAAAATAATTGCGTTTGTTGTCTAAAAATTCAGATACTAGAAAACAAAAGTGTGCGAATGTTTTTGTAAAAAATATGTATTATTATTTTTTTCTCATCCTTTAATCAGCCACAAGTTCTTTCCACTGTAGTATTTCGAGATACCAGTTTTACATGCACTGTGTGGGCAAATACGATTCGAAGAATCCAAACATAGGTTTCAAAATAAAATTTGTTTTCGAATTCATTCTTTCTTTCTGTATAATATAATTAGGAGGGGGAGGGACTTTACGGGCAATTATAATGTGCTTCTTACATGAAATATAACAGACGACTTTCAGCAACAAAAGTTGTGCACGAAACATTAATTGGGAGTCAACGAAAACAGTTTCCTTATTTATTGTGTCACAACATTCCTTTTTCAAAGTGACATATCACAGAGACATTAAATACTCATCAATCAGGGAAGCTTGCTGCTAAAATTAATTTCCTTCTAACTCCGTCGATTACTTTATCGTCCCTCTACACTGATGTTCAATATTGAGCTAACATTGCCCCTGTGTATTCGTGATTCAAAGATGATATATGGATTTCAGGGTTAGACGAAAAGACCAACAGATATATAAGTGATAAAATACTAATGGAAACAAGAAATATATCATTGTTTTATTTTACTTTTCTCTGAGTAAACTCTTTATTCAACATCGACTCACACACACACACACACACAAGGTAAATATTTTTTTTCTTTCGCTACTGACGTTTATCCATGCGTGAAACAAAGTAACACAAACTTGATGTCACGTCGAAAACATGTTATCCACACGAGCTTTCCACTAATACTGACCAGTGTGACCGCCTAAGGACAGGGTTTAGCGGAGTTCACAGTTAGGTACATTCTGTTGATTTTGAACGTTTAAATGAACACAGCTAACCTGTACGAACATGTTTTAAAAATTACCTTAATATACCTCAGAGAAGACATATCCATTTTCTTAGTTATGAAAGTGTTACAGTGCTAATATATCGATTCTACACACTCAAGTCCCCCAGTCTACGGACTTATACTGTGTAGCTTTGTACTTAATAACAAACAACTACACGCTCAAGGTATTACTACTAATTTTCTGACAAAAGATTTAGATTAGGCAATTAAAAATTACAGAAATGTCGTAATAAGAATATTTGTTTCTCTACTGGTCTTTCTCTTTAGTACAATTGGTTAAGAGTTTCAAAATATATAAATGTGCTTACATGCATATATAAATAAGTGTATGAAATAAACTTTTTATCCTTCGATATAGTATCGACGAAGAAAACTTTAGAAATTTATCAGTTCAATATGGCTATTTAATATATTTTTCCAGCATGCTTTACCTCAGTAAAATTCATAATGAAAAAAAAACATTATCGATACGAAATGTACTTGCGCGAGATACCGAAAGTGTTTTCTTTCAAGAGTAAATAAAATCAAAATTAATAGTAACAAATACTTTTATTTCTTGCTTTCAAGTTCATATGTCATGCTGTGTTTTAGCCTTCAGAGTGAGTAATTCTTCTCGTCATCCATGCCATGCGCACGATTTATTGACGTCACGACAGTACAAATTGCAAATTTAAGCGTCCTTTATGTGACGTCATTTTAGTGTCTACTGACTGACTGACAGATAACCCATTACTGTTTAGTGGTACGAGTGGTTAAAACATGTGGCCCCTCCAGGCATCCTTCGACCCTCTTTCGGGGAAAGTAGAACAAAAGTTTTTGTTTCTCAGTTGACATACCATTACTGGTGAACTATTTGCTTACGTATATTGGGAATAATCGAAATTAGAAAACGAAAATAGAAACGATTAGGCATCCTCTTAAAAATGGTTTCGCCATCTGTTGACAATGTTTAACATCACAATCTCTTTACTGTAGTTCCAAATCCGGGAATAAACGTCTTACAACTTAATCAATTAACATCACAATCTCTTTACTCTAGTTCCAAATCCGGAAATAAACTTCTTACAACTTAATCAATTGACATCACAATCTTTTACTGTAGTTCCAAATCCGGGAATAAACGTCTTACAACTTAATCAATTGATACAATTAAGGCACCATTTGTTGTTATTCTTTTTTTATTATTATTAAGGCGGATGGAAACTCGTAGTGATGTTTCTCTATATAATGTAGAATTTGCAAACATTTGCACGTACCACATAAACTTAATGTAATCTATTTAAAAAAAAAACAACGAAAAAAACAAGTTTTACTGAAAATCTGACAGACTGCTCGCATTAAAAGAGCCTACTATGTCATTTTAGTTTGACGTATGACATACAATATTCAAAGTGATTGCCTAAAAAAATATGGAGAAGGTCCTCTGTTTGAAGCATTCGTTGTTGAAGGAAAGAAGAGATTAGCCAATAGGATTCAACTGACGGAAAATATTCTTCATTTACTTTACTTTAAAAAAATTACCAACTTATACAACCACCAGATATTTAATAAATATTTATTTAATTTCTCACCTCATTCACTTCATATTTATTTCCAAACTCTGTAAACTGTTTAAAAACTAAAGTTTCTTCTGGTAGGTTCTTGAGAATTCCAGCTGGAAAGAAACTACTATATGTTTATCGATATCATACAATTATTATCACAAAACTATATTTCGTTAATTTTATACATATGTGTGTAGTTTTAGGCGGGATAGCTTGGAGCGAGTTTCATTTATTCAAAACATAACACTGTAAAGAATGGGCTTCGATTCCCCGCGATGGACAGAATGCAGCTAACCCATTGTGTAGCTTTGTGCTTAACGAAAACAACTCTAAGGAATACCGAACCCTTCACTGAAATCTATTATGATGGAAAATCAAAATGTCGACCACTTCACTACTCTAGGCAAATGCAGCCCTTAGAAACTAAAAATCCAATACACACACATTATATATACAGACGGTTCCTAAGAGATCAAAGACAATACCCTATTTACTCGAACACTTCTTTTTCACCTAGTTTATTTTAATAAATAATTTGAAATACTTTACTTCACAGATTAAGTATCTTATTTCATTGTAATTTACAGAAAACAAAATAGCAGCTTCCAAATGAACTTATAATGACACGCCCTTTTTCCTAAAAACAATTTTTCTCACTTCATTCCTTAGCAAATCTAAAATTAAAATATCTTCATAATTTTTCATCTTTCCACTCTATTAAACAACTCTAGTTCTTTTAGCACCTGACGGAAGTTAAAGTTAAAATGAAACAACAAAAGAAAACGGCAATTAGGGTTTAACCTTTGTGACTCTCGAAAAATTAACCCAATATGGAAATTTCGAAATGATTAGAGTGTAATTTATCACTTATGGGGATTTCTTGACATAGTTAATGAAAAACGAACAGCGCATGCGTAGCTATGTTTACATATGCTAAGGGCATTTGTAACCACAGAGCAATAAATATTGACGGACATTGCTTATATTATATTACAAATATTCTCACCATTCTTCAATTTTTCTTTTTTGTGATATATTTTACGTATTTTCACATGATGCTAGAACGTGCGACAAAAAAAAAGAAACAATTGGTCTCCAGCTCACTGATGTACAAATGAAACACCATTAGGTTTATACCAAAGTTATTGCAAATTTGGCCAGCAAAAATCAGTTAATCATACAGTTTTTTTAATTAGCCTAACGATACAGCTTCCTTCACAAATTTAAAATTTACAGTATCACTGTTTCCTTTAGAAATCGTTATGTTAGTGCTATTTTTTCCGTTACTTTTTCAACGTTTAACAACAAGCTACTTGATAGGCTATTTTTGAAATAACTACTGTTATTTTTTATTTAAAAATAGCAAAATATATATCATCTTGCATGGCGAGGGATTATTTTCTATCCTTAACTGCTATAAGTAGCTCCCCGGTGGCGCAGCGGGTAACGCCAAAAATCGAATTTCAATACCCGGGGTGGAAAGAGCATAGCTAGCAAACTGTTAAAAATATTGTTATTGTAAGTAAAAATGGTTCATGGTCGAGCAGTGCAAAATCTAAGTATTTATCAAACCACTAACTGCAAACGCCAATATATATGTTAATTTATCTTTACGACAAACTTTACTTTAATTAGACAGTACGAAAGAAAATTAAACTAATTCTACCAGAAACGCCGCTCTACGAGCGGCTGTTTGTGCTAGTAATTATTAATCATACTATTCATACCTCAATGAATTTTTTTTAACTGAACATTTTCTAAAAAAGGATCTTTTCTGTGAAGTACTGCACGAAAAAAGTGTTCGCATTGTGCTGAGATAAACTGTAATCTATAATAGTAAAATGGCGTGTCTGTGGGTCTATGTGTGTGTGTATGTGTGACCGTCATAGCTCCAAGAGGAAAGAACCTAGAAACCAGAAATTTTGCACCCATACTAAGTGGACTCTCAGGGTGAGCAACCGGATATTATTACTTAGCCCCGTGCGTGCGCGCGTGCGTATCTTTTTAATGCAAGCTAGCGAAAAAACACAGAAAAGAATTGGTTCCTTACATTACAAAATACTAAGTGGACCCTGAGGGTGTACTCCTGGGTATTATATTACTTATCTTATTCATGTGCGTGCGCACATTTTTTAACGAAGCAAGATATCGAAAAACCACATAGAAAAGAGGTGTTTTTATGTTTCTTGGAAATAAAAATGTTTAAAATATTTTTTATTGTTCTTCTATTCTAAAATAGGTTCAGAATACACACACTGATATAGTAATCTATAATATACCAACCTAATAACCCGAGCGAAGCCAGGTACTTTCGCTAGTGTTTTTGTATATTAAAAATGCTACTCTTTACTGAAAAAATAAGTTTTTTACGAACTCCATTTTTAGTACAATATTTACATATTACATCAATAAAGATATAATTAAACCCTCACGTACAGTCCTAGTGCAAGTCGTGTTCTTATTCTGATGAGAGTATTCTTATTTAAAATTGTGTTATGCGATGAAGAAATGTTTGTTGCACATGCAGTGGTAATTTTTTTAATTGTCTGAATCTTGAATACCCAAAGAGTGAATTTTTTTATGGATGTTTGTTTGTGGTGCCAGTTTATAGATGGCGTCACAAGGTATTTATTGTTTTGGTTACATACATATATATATACACGCTAAGTCCATTATAGTAAATTTATTATTTCGGTCACATACATAGATAGATACATATATATACACACTACGTCTATTATAATAAAATTAATTATGGTCATTTAACCAGTGTTTATATTCTATGAATCCAGAAAGACTTGATTCATCCGTTATTTCAAAATGTTCATACATATGGCTAGTTTAAGTCTCAAGAATAGTAGGATCTTGCTACAAACAGAGGGCATTGTTGAAGCCAAAGGTATATTTGTTTGTTTTTAAGCGCAAAGCCACACAATGGGCTATCTGTGGTGTGCTATCTTGAACATAGAATAGGAACTTCGTTTGCATTGAAATTTATAAAAATAAAAACAGCCTGTCATTTTTTATGCCTTGCTTCGAATATCATTTATGTGCACTAAAGCAACACAGTTGCCGTACAATCATTTTAAAAGTGAAGCTAATGTTTCTTTTTCACTGGTCTATCGAAATCAGGCGATTAATACATTTTTAAAATATAATAAATTCCATAAATTACAATTGCCATTGGGGTAGGAAACACTTTTTGAGTGGTCAGGCCATTACCACATTGCCATTTTTAGGAAGGTCTGGGGGTCTGCTCCCTAAGAATGTTTTTGAAATTAATGCTATGAAATTGAATCTTAAACAATTTTAGCTACAAATACTGCATACCCACAACGTAATGTATTGAATTAGATAAAAAGAAGCAAGTTTTAATACACAGTTGTAGTTATACTTATACATGCCATGAAAAAGTGGTCAGGTCTTTACCGCTTCCTACGGCCCTGATATTCGAGGCACATTGTTCTATAAGCTTATAAAACAAACACGGAACACCGAACTGAAGACAGACTGAAGTGTTATTGTTCAGCAATATATTCAAACAGACAAGGTCAAAATATGACCTCCTTCACATATTAAATTCCAGCTACTTACAATCATCATTATACTTATCACTTGTCTGCTCATCTGGATTAAAAATAATTGAAATTTGAAATGTATTGCTCGTTTTGGATAACAAATCTTGTTCATGATCAGCCGAGTAGTTTAGTTTGGATTTAAAACTAACCTGAATCTATTAAGCTCGCCGAACCTCGTAAGATATTTTTGAAATTACCACCGAAAAATCGTTAGCAGCGATGTTTCCGAACTAAAGAAGCAATACATAAATAATATTTCTAAGTACGAATGTAAGAACAGTATATTTAATTAGATATACTCTTAACCTAGTTGATTTTTATTTTTCATCGAAGAAGGTAGCTTGCTCTGATCGGAAGTTGATATTAATGGACTGAACCTCTTCTATGCCATTTCCACTGCAAAAAGTTCTCTCGCAGAACACACTGAATTAAATATTGTCTTCAACTCACCCCTCTATTTTACTTTTTTTTCCCAAAAGTCCAACAACAGTACGCAGACGGCAAATTCTGAAGAACCTGTTTGGGCAACCCAAAAGGCACTGAAGCTATAGATGTTTCCCACTAGAATATCTTGAATTCCTGTTCGTATATCCTGCAGAGAAACTGGCAAGTTGGCTTGGACGTGTGATTGGAGACTTTGCTTTATCTTGATGGAGCTGTATGTTTCTTGCATCCAGCCTGAACAAGGATGATATTTCTTCCTTGTATAATGATGTCTGTGCGTTAAGCCTGATAATATGTAGAGTTCACCTTGAACATTTTCTCGGCTATCTGTGTGTCTGACTAATCATTATAGCTGTAACCTACAAGCACGATAAGTTCCTTGACAAAAAACATTTATGACATGGTGCCGTTTTTGAAAGGTTGCGTCATCCGCGGGATGATAATAAATTGTTCATACTTTTCAGAGACTTATGTGGGAAAATGCTTCAGCCAATATGATATATTTGTATTTTTCACATGTCAGAGACCGCTCTTATAGCTTTCAACAGTTAGTCTTACATTTGGCTATGTGTTTTTGGAGTAGCTTATGAACATAACTTTGTTAAACCTAAATACACGTGAATGATGTTGTTTACAGTTCCAAGAAAAGTTTTTACTTTACCTGTAAGGCTGCAATAGAATGCTATGTTTTGGGGTTACTTCCGACAACAGCCGTTTAATTAACTTTCTTCAATATTTTTGGTTTGCTATGGTTTTGTCAGTTTTAGAATTTTCGTGCAAAGTTACACAAAAGGTTATCTGCGAACAGCTGTAATTTTGAACTGATAAACTAGAGGGAAGGCACGACCAACACTTGGGCTAATATAATCTGATTGAACAGTGGGATTTGACAGTCAGTCATACAGCACACCCACAATTCCAAAGTTTAGAATGTGCTTCTTTTGACAAAGGACCATGAATCATGAATCCTTGGCTTTACAGTCCAAGCACGCCAACCACTATGCCATGCCGGATCCGTGTGCAACGGTCGTTCAGTCACTGCCTGATTAACGCAATGGATAACGGGGCTTCAGACCCAGGCTCTAAAAGGCATTGAGGGCCTTGATGAAACTGAAAATACATACAATTCTATTCATAATCCCATGAAAACACATTATTCCCTATACCCTCAATAGGCTTAATCCGGCCTGTTTTCACCCTGCTGGGACCAGGCCTTCTCTTGGTGTACTAATAGGTTCAACAATACCCATATACATTTTCTTGAAACGCTAAAAGGTCGAACTTTTTATGATTGCTGGATACAAAAACCTTTCTATGTGGAAAGCCCGTAATTAATTCCAGAAGATGTGAAATTTAGGCACTAATTACACCTTCAAGTAACCACACATCAACTGTGTTGCAACAAAAAGGTGAAGGGCTTTTAATTTGTAGATTCATAGGTCGTAGGGATGAACAGGTGATTTGAAATACAAATTATTAACGTAGATTGTGAACAAACCTCTTTATATTAACTCTTGACTGTGCAGCTAGAAAATCGACGTTAGAAAATGTTATCCTAGTTAGCTTTAGATGTCTTTGAAAAATGAAACAGTTCGGTATAAGTTTACTCACACATACAAACGCTTTTGTACTCTTTCATCATAAAAGATATTTTGAAGCTATATATCTGTACATCTATACTGAATAACTCGAGTTTTGCACACACACACTGTGCTAATATAGTTTTCGCTATCACAAAACTTCAGCCAAAGTGTCAAACAGTTTAAACAAATTATCGCGATGTATTTCAACGCAGACAAACACAGAAGGAGCCTTACAAGACTCGCCACATTGCTAACACCATTCAGTTGAAATATACAAATATTTCCTATTATTTCTTAAACAGGCAATCTCTCACTTACATATCTGATGGCTAGGGCGCTCGACTCGTAATCTGCAGGTTATAGGTTCGAATCCCCTTCAGTAACCACGCTGGGGGCGTTCTAACGTGACAGACAATCCCGATATTCGTTGGTAAAACAAGTAGCCCAAGGCTTGACGGAGAGTGCTGTTGACTAGTTATCCTCCCTCAATCCCGTGGCCAGCACATTGTGAATCCAACACCCTAACCATCATTCCATGTCAGGCCTATTTTCAAGGAATTATAGTTTAGAAGTAAATATAAACTTGTACTTTGGGATAGACAGAACAATTATAAGGTAATAATGTTACTTCTTTAGCAATACAATTATTATTAGGTTTTGCTTGGTTATATTAATATTTTCTTAGACGTAAATAATCAATGAATGGCGTAACAGAAACTAATGTTAACTACTTGCATTGCAATACTAATTAGCATGACACTTTTAATGGTACTGTAATCAAATAGTCATGAATTTCATCATTTCATAAATATTATAGAACATATCTATTCAGATGAATTCAGATAAACTTTTCAAAATTTTGATGTAGCTGTTTTGCATGTACCATGATATTCTTGTTAAACAGATGTCGAAATGTTTTGCTCAGGTAAACTTGCATGCACCGACACCTAGAAATTCTTCTCACTTTAACCCATCTCAAAGAGTGGTTCTGTTCCTTGTACAAGTAGATAGAAATTAAAGGTTTTCTCCCCTGTAAATGTTGTTTGCAATAGTGGAGTGACGTATGTAGCGTTGTATTCTGGTAAAACGCTCTGTAACTTTTTTAATTACATTTGGCGGTAAATTGGAATTCCCTGTATTTTTTACTTGTGTGGATGTTTCAAAACTTCTCTCAACTCCTACAACCAGTAACAGTCATAGGAAGGTTGTAAATTAGCCAGTACGTAAAATAAACAACTATTATGAATAAGGTTATTGTTTACTTATTCACTTGTGCCGTTTCTTTCTCTTGTTTTCATAGTTCGATATATTCTCTGCATAACAATTCTGGAATTTGCGATTTGTGGATACTTCTGAACTTATCTGTCACTTATCAATGGACCTGAATACCACAGACTAGCAACAAAATAACATTATGGTGCTGTAACCAAATAAGTTGATATTCCATAGTTTATTTTGAATGTGTTTCTTTTTCCATTTGAATTTTTGGTACCTGTAACATTCAATAATAAAGATTACGGAAAGGCGCTTTATAAGAACATATAAAATTTAAAGCAGAGAGGATGAAGCTGACTCTGAAGTGGGGACTAGATCTGTTAATGTCACAAGGACTAGAAGAGACACTCTCTTAGACCTGGAGCTTTCACGGGTAATGGTGAGAGCTCTTTCTGAATCATTGATACGTTCTCAGGCGGTGAGGTTGATGGGTGTCTCACTATGTTGTCCAGGAACCTATGTCACAGCAACCTCTAATGGTTACTTCGTGCATGCTGAGGCATTGGATAGTAAAGAAGAATCATAAACGTCCCGAGACTTACTGTGTGTGGAGGGGGAGGGGGGTCGTGAGTTGGCCAAGAAGAGTAGCAAGATGCTTGCTAGCCAAGATCTGTATACTTCATCATCACAATTCCATCATGTGGAGCAATTGGTATTTTAGTATAATCAAGCAGGATTATGAGTTAGTCAGAAGCTTTTCAGGCTGGTAGGGCATACCGACAATGCTCCAAAACTACGTCTTGTAGCTTTGCACACAGTGTGATGTGGCAATGAATTGTAGTATCACATGTTTTGTCGTCACAAGGGTGCCAGCGACCATGCACCAAGTTCTCCTACTGTGACTTTAGTGTGAGGATGAGCATGTTTCCAGATTTTCAGTACACTGTGGATTGGCAATGTCAAGTTATTTCATGACACGTTGCATCACTGTGATGACAAAGATGGCGTATTTTTTTTTTGTACACTGAGTTATTCCATTATCATCTTTGCCTGATGTATTTGTGTCAAATTTTTCAGAGGAAGATGGTCACTGCTAATTGCACACAGACTTTCTCAGCTTCTCAGCTGTGGGGTAGCTGGTAGCAGAAGCCTGCCCACACCAAGATTTTTACAGTACTTAGGGGATAGCATGCAAAGTATAAATAAAATTTGTACAGGAGCGTATGTACGGAAAATAGCGCCTAAGACAAGAACTGAAATTGCGCCCTTGTCCAAACATCTGACATTCGTCTTTTAGATAACTTTACCATAATATCAGCTTAAAAATACAAGTCGAGCTCGTTAATCTTTTAATTAACAAATTATGGCATTACATGAAAATTGCAACTGCACGTTGCTTTCACTGATGCAAATTGGTCTATGATGTGCTCAAAGTCAGTTTTTCAGTTTCTTCTCTTTCTACACTCAGCAGAGCAAGATCACGTCTGACCGGAAATAGAGAAGACAACAGATACAAAATGCAGACTTATTAGAAGGGTAATAGACCAACCATGAGCGAGTCACTTCCTCACCATGACCAGTTCCCAATTTCCTCTTGAACCAAGTTTTGTTCATTGAGTGGTTATTTGTTGGTAAGAAAGGCCCCTCACTGTTCTGGAAATACTTCGAACCCAGCTTTATTATTTTTATTCTCAACGTGTCAGGCAGAATTTCTTTTCCAGTATCCTTGTCGAAATTCAGAAGTCCAATGTCATGCTGTTCAATCACTTCTGGTATGACAGTTCGAGGCTCTTTGACACCATCCAGTTCCCTAGGTTCAGTGTCGTCAGGTTCAATTTCGTCAGATAAAATCTCGTCAATAAACTCAACATTACCACCACCACCACCATCGTTTCCCCCTCCTGTCATGTTCACGTTCTGTCTGGCAGCCTCACTCTTAATCTCATTATACTCGGATTTATCTGACTTGACTTTCTCCTCGGCTTGTGACGCATTTGTATTTGATACACCTTCGGATTCTAACAAACTTGTAGCTAGTGCAGGTGACTCCATGGAACGTGTCGAACTACTTGTTCCGGGCTTTTCACAGAATTGCATGAACAACTTGCTCGACTTCTTGGCTTCCTCTACCCCCAACTTTCGTCTCTTCCGTTCTTCAGATCCACTTTCCTTCTTCTTCGTGAAGAAACGTTTCATGGTCTTCTTACACAATGCTCTGAAATAAGGAAATGACACTTTAAATAAGAACATTAAATTTCATAGATTTTGCACAAAATTCTGGACTACCTCCCTAGTTTGCGCAGGAGAAACGTACAACTGTATTTGTTTCTTTCCTTAATTCTGTAGTATGCTCAGTTGGTTTAAAAAACAATGGTTGAAAGGAAGTGGTGTTCTTTGCTTTCCGAGTTATCAAGTTTTGTTTCATAATAGAATGTCTGTGCAGTACATCTTGTAATAACCACTTGATTACTTTACAGTTAGGACAGTTGGTTGAAATATTGACAAATGTTACAATCCTTATTTTTTGAGTGAATTTTAGCAGAATTTCTGTAGGCAGATAGCGAGAAACTCGCTACATTAAACTAGGATAGCTGATTTGTCAGATGAAAATCCTAGGAAAGATTACAGTTGGAATCAACTGTTAATGATAATCAGGGATTTTGGCAAATAAACTAAAAGGACTTCGCAATCCTTGCTTTTTGGGCACTTAAGTTTTGTAGTAAATGTTATTGCACATTTACCTATATAAAGTACTTAAGCAAATGTAATATTTGTGTTATGTCACTGTGCAAGATTGCACTTGGTGGTCTGGTTGGTAATATACCAGTCTTCTGTAAGTATAGTTAGAGGTTTGTTCTCTAATACACCACCAGAGATTAATGTGGAATGAATACATCAGATGAATTTGCACCATTTTACTAAACTTAAGTCTCAGTTTGTGTTTTTCTGTTGCAGTTGGTTTTCACGACATTAAGTGGAAGTACTACTGGGAGAAACATGGCGAATATAGCTTATTGCTATGTTATGATGGTAAAAGTAATTTTGCTATCATCCCTTGTGCGGCTACTGTATTGGAGAATGTACATATGCGTGTAATTGCAATTGAGGACACACATGTGAGCTGAATATATGTTTATTGCAGAATAAGCCAGTTACCCATATTTATATCTATGATTATTTTTATTTTTTGTGATAACATTCAAATTATAATTGTTCTAACTCTTTAAGTGCACTTGGTATCGTCTATATGCACATGTCGAAAACATGACTAATGGTAACATTGGCTGCTATGGAAACCAAGTTAGTTACAGAATGGTGACGTCATATACTACTGTATGGGTTGGTTAATTACTAAGTGATTGCGGACTTGTAAGTGTGAAACTACAGGTGTGTTTCCTACATATTTAAACTTGTTTGTGTACATTTAATTCTGAATATAACATCTATAACAGTAAAACATTTCAGGTTAATAAACAATATGGCTTGAAATATTGAGATGCAATATATTTAGTGAAGAAACTGCAATGATTAGCTAAGACTGTATTGAGATATAAAATTATAATATATTGCATTTTCTTAATACTATTAAAGAATGCATAGTTTGTCTCAAACTAGAATATTTCTAAGCATGTTATTTGTCACTGAGATACCGGCACGCATAGCGGCTATAGCCTCTACAACATAACAGGTAACAAACATCACTAGTATTGGTGAATGATTTTTTATAACTAGGGTGTTTGTAGATTGTGTTTCAATCGTTATATGGTGAAATCAAAATGTGATCATTAGTTTGTTCAAAATGAAAGAAAAACCTAATTTACTTATTTTTTTATAGTAGTGTTGCGTCAGCGAGGTCACATGACTAGTGTCACGCCACGTTTACAGAACTATCCTGTACCTTGGCGAATGCTCTATCATTTACTAGATATAGGGTAGTCTGGTATATAAAAGAGGGTGACAACGTGACGGGACAAGAGTGTGTGTGTAGACAGTGAGTAATTGATCTGCAGTCAGAGAGTATTATTGAGCACGTTCGTTGTTATAGCGTTTGTTTTAGCGCGATTGTTGAAATTAAGTGTATCGTAAAGTTATATTCGGAAAGAATAAACCAGTTTTATTAAGTAAGGACTTGTGTCGCTAAAGTTTAAGTTTCGTCGGAACGACGTTACGGAAAGTTAATTAACAAACGGAGACGTAACAGTAGTTTAGATTTAGAAGTATGTTTCATTTATATGATTCAACAATTTAGATACTTTGACAGATTTTACTGAATACTTTATATTAATATAATTATTTCTGAACATGGTAATCATAATTAAAAAACTTTATGTTAAGTACATTTAGTTGTAGTGTTATGAGTTAAGTTTTGGGCGGACTGCACAAAATATAATTTTGGTTTTATTTGTGAAGATAGCCATAATTTTGTTAATTTATTCAGATTATATTTAACACGTATGAGAACAACAACAACAACAAAAAATCTTTACATCTAGAGGCTTTGGTAACTATTTGTAGTTGACTTAATTTCAATTACCAGTATAAGTTATCTTATTGTAGTTTTAGAAGTTTAGGACAGCTGATAGTAGATGTAATGCCTAGTACATCAACAGTTCAAAATCATAGTGTAAAGAGCATTGCAACCCTTGACTTTCAAGCTATTGGGTGATTTTTTGTGGCAAAATCATTTACTTTAACCTTTGATTGAACAACAACATCCCAAATCCTAAAAATACCTTCCAGAATATAAAAGTAACTCGAGGAGCAGATGAGTGTTGGGAATGGAAGTCCAAGATATTTGCCAACACACTTTGTGGGTAGCACTTATGACAGCAGTTGTCAAGGTATCATCCCCAACCACACCACTACCATCTATGATAGAGAGGTTCTTCAGGGTGAATAAAAGGGCTTTCACCTCCATGGCCAGACAAACACAGACCACAACTCCACAGTTTGCTGTCAAGATAAAGCATGAGACCTCAGCATTAATATTAGTGAAGCAACTACCAACAGAGGCCCTTCCTAATGATAGCCAAAGGTTGACCTGCCAACAAACCCACCTACTGCAATCACTATTACTCTGACTGTGCAGCAGATCCAGCAACTAAAGGAGCATCAGTGGTGGTAGAAAGACAACAAGAAAAAAAAAGACAAAGAAAATTACACAGATAAAAAGTAAAAAAAAAGTCCTATATTGTAGGAATGGTATATAATGACAAGTTCCGAAATAAGCATTTTAATTTTTAGCCGTGGCATAGAAGCTCATATAATGTCTCAGAGTTTTTTCCAGTACAAACTTTTAGTTCATAGCTCTGTAACCTCTGACCAGTTTCAGATCTAATTACAGTTTTGAACTCTGGAGGCCAAACCCTTTCGAAGCCTATAAGGTGATGCCAATAATAGAAAGCCATTGATTAGAAAACTGTATTAATAACAGCTTAATTATTAACTTGGTTGGTTTTCATGGTTTCAATAATTGGCTTAGCTGTTATTGATACTGTTTTCCAAAATACTTTTTTACCTGCTTGCATAATTTCATGTCTTTTTTTTTCCATTTTAATTTTTTCTTTGTCTTTTTTATAAAATCCAAGGAGCACTGCCAGTAAATGACTGTTAAATGGACCGAAGAATGGGTGATTTATAATTGTGAAAAGATCCACCAAAGAAATACATCATCTTCCTGGTTAGAAGAGGTCTACCAGCTGCAAGTGGACCTGACCTAAATGAGAAGAGCCTCAGTAGTTCACTTAGGACAGTACAACAGCTATTTGGTGATCCACTGTCAATTTAGAAAATCTGCTGTTGATGTGTTTGTACATTTTGAATATATTTTTCTTAAATTAAGGGTTATACATATGTATCTGTATTTTAGTTTTATTCCAGTTTCAGTATATGTGTGTGTTTTTGCAAATGTAACCCTGATTATCATTGTTAAAACTTTCTATATGCACTGTAGACAATTGACTATGTCATTGTTAAAGTGTTCTATTTTGTATTTATTTCTATGATGTGATTAGTATTTCTTAGTTTAAAAGGTTTATATAATTTTCTTGCTTTTTTTGTTCTCTATTAAAGGGTATTTTTCTTTCTGAACTATTGTCAAATTGTATATTTTAATTAGTTGGTATGTTTTATTAAGGGTTCATTTCTTTTTCTGTCATGTAATTGTACTATATTTTTCTGTAATTTTGTTGTGAAGAACCTGTGCCAACATGTGCATATTTTATTTATTATTAGTAGTTTATTTTGTTTTAGTCCCCTGGTACAAACGTTTTCATTTTGCAGACTTACATTGCTAAAATCTGGTGTTCAATTTCCAATGATGGGCATAGCAGATAGCCCAATGTGGTTTTGCTCAACTACAGACAAACAAATTTGATTTGGTTTTAGTTTATGTTTGAGGATCATAATGAGATTTCACTTGTGATGTAATATTTTATTATGTATTGATATTTGATCTTGTCTTTTGTAGTGTTATTTTGCCCATTATCTTAGTTAAAGGCTATTTTTTATGGTTTATTCAAGCACTATGCTATCATCTAAGTGTGTTCTACATTAAATAAGTTTATATT
Organism: Limulus polyphemus; assembly: GCF_000517525.1. Classification (NCBI taxonomy): domain Eukaryota; kingdom Metazoa; phylum Arthropoda; class Merostomata; order Xiphosura; family Limulidae; genus Limulus; species Limulus polyphemus. The sequence continues at coordinate 147,959 of NW_013666171.1, read as the reverse complement.
AAGATATTGTGTTGTAGGTAAAGCATAATTTTGTATTCTCTATTATGCTAAATTATGATTAGAATGTATATCATTTTAAAGGGTATTTTTCAATTGTGATTATGTTGGAAGTTTCTCTGTTAAAATGTCCATGTAAGTATTTAAATGGGTGAGAGTAAGTTCCCATATTACTTGACCACTGTGTGTATAGATTTTATTGGTTTCTAACGTTTTAATCAATTGTTGACTCAAGGATAAGCCTGAGATAAAATGTGGTATATATGAATACCATGCATTTTCTAATTTTTTTTATTCGAATACAGAATTTTTTCAAAAATAATCAGTTATTCTATGTATGTATAATTTTCACATAACACTTGGTCAAGAAATTCTTCAAAGCTGCTTTTGTTCTAGTTGTCTTTGTTAATTTTCATTCTCTTAAGGTAGCATCTGGTCTTTTTGGCTTTAATGCTGTGTCTGGTGAATATATCAAAGGGAGTGTTCTACAGATCAGGAGATGCTTCTAGTTTATAACCTTCTGTAAGCTTGAATGAAAACGACCAGGCATATCATTTTTGGTTAGTCTAATGTTACCCTTGAGGTAAGTAATGTTGAGTTTAAACCTTCTGGTACATGATCTCGATCAACACAGTTAGGAGAGAAAACATCTTACTATGCACTAAAAGTGATTGTACAGCATCCTATGCATACATACACAGTGTTTGTGATTTAATAAAGATTATTCATCTGTGTGTTACATTGTGTCCAGTCTCAATATTTTATTCTCATGAGCTTGGATATTCAAAAAATTCGGTCCTATTCAGTAATAAATCTTTTCAAATCTTCCATTATTCTGTGGACTATATTCTCAGTAGTTACAAGTTGAAGAAATCTGTCAATTATTAACTATTAACCTTTTCTGCCAGGGCTCTATTTAATATATTTTAGAAGTGGTTCATTGTGCTTCATAAATGTCTTTTTTTTTTTTTGCAGGAGCATAAAATCTACAAAAGTTTTTTTTCTATAAGTCACTACAAAATACTGTCAAAAACAATAACATGTATTCAAGAAAAGCAAGTATTGAATATTAGAATTGGTTGGTTTATTTTAGAGCAAATCACACTGGGCTATCTGCTGTGTCCACTGTGCGGAAGAGAACCCCAGATTTTAGCATTGTTAGTCTGCAAACTTTCCATTGTCTTACTACAGGACTGACTATTAGAATAAAAAAATTAATATTATTTGGATTCACACTCACTAATCTGATCAGAATTTGAAAAATGATGCCAAACTGTATTTTTTGTTATTTTAGCTATATTTTTCTCAAGCCAAACCAGTTTCTTACATGTTTAGTCACTAATTCAACTGCAGTTGAAAAATATTCGATGTGAGCAGGGGAAATGCTGAAAAACATTTGAAACACTACTTCTTATTTGTCCATTATCCTTTCTTAACTGCCACGTCTTTTAATTTTGCTTTTATAGTGTAATATGAAGGCATATCATTTGTTTTTACCAACTTTTGTTTTTATAGGTATAAAAGTTTTTAAACATTTCCATTTAGCTAAATTCTATGCAGTGCTGGTTTAAACACATGATCTAAAAATACTATTGAGGTTGTATGTTCTTGTTGCTTTTGTATCTTTAGTTTTCTATAGCAGATAATTTCCACTCTGCTTAAGGGGATGTGTCAGAATGATCAGCATCTGCAACATCAAATACTGCGAGAGAATTAACAGTCACATGGTGATGCTTTTGGAAACATACACACACAGTACAGAGCTTGAGTTTCTAAGAGTCATACATGGTTTTCATCGAGACTAGTTTGATGGAGATTAAGTTTAAAATATCAAAAGATGATGATTTTTCATCAATCCATTACATTAGAGGCAATCATCCACTTGTCTAAGCAAGTAAGCACAGTTTCTTTTGTTTGTTTTTGTGAATAAAATTGCTTTCACTGTTCAATAAAAATGTCTAATATGTTTGTTTCTCATGCAACTTAAACCTCAGTCAAGTTTTTAAATTTAATTATTCCCAAGTTTCATACTCAACCCTACTCTTGTTAGGCAGACCTATCTAACACTTGCACAGTAATCAGTACACTTGAAAATACCACAGCAGCAGTGAAATGTGGTTTAAGCAAGACAGACAGGCACTTTACAGTCGTCAATGATATTCACATCAGGAAACTTGTTGAATGTCATGAAAAAACTTGTAAGGGTTCATAAATATAGGTGCACATGTAGATGATGTATATCTTATTGCAAAAGATGTCCTGACTATTATAGTTGTGGCAATGAACATCAACTGGAAAATTACCTGTGGTTATTTTCAGAAAAGCTGGAGAAGTTGTACAACTTTGTGACATATTGAATTGAGATACTTCATGGCATTAACGTAATGGTGCTTTAGTGAGGGATATTCATGTCACATATTAATATTCAGAGCATTATTTGCCACAATGAAATTGGATGCTCTCCAAACAGGAATTACCCATCCATCAAATCCACTCATAAAAGTATATGCAACGCTTGACATTTATTATATGCAATGAACTGGAAGAAACAATTACCTTGAGTTGGTTAGGAATTAATGCATTATCAAGGAGTTGGAAACACACACCTTAGGTGTTGTAACTGTTCAATGTTATGACCAAGAGCTGCAATCACCAGTGGTCATGGTGATATTCCCAACTGCTTATTTTTATCTGAATTCATAAATCACATAGATTGCATGGTTTCTAAGAAAATAAGCTGTCCAGACTGTGTTGAACACTCAAGGTGAGCTTATCTCATGCCCCAACTACAAGCAGTGGAATGTTTTTATGAAAGACATGGGTGACCTAGTAAACCATCAGATGATGCCATTGCTGTGTGCAAAGAAACTGAAAAATGCTTCTAGTTACTCCTCAATTAAGCAGAAAACATGCTTCCTCAATGCAAACACCAGTGATATTTGAGGATAATCATTTATTTCCTTGAAATGTATTTCACTCTAATAGTAGTACAAGAATATACCATCCTGCAAAACAAAGCACCAAGGCTATTACAGAAACCAAAATTCACAAAAAACTTTCTAAACATATGCTATTGAAGCAACAGTGAATGTTTGCTATTCTGTCAAGTGTGAATGTAGGTGTTTTTTTTCTAAAACATAATATTTTCCTACTATACTTTGTATACACAGTACCAGGTTTAAAAAGACCCATCTTTTTGCTATTGCCGACCTAGACCTTGAAAGTTGGCTTGGCATGTAAGAAACTGTTTTTTGTTTCTTTTCTGACATAAATTACTATTTAAATGTTATTTCTTTCTATTTGATCAAACTTGTAAACTAATGATATACTCTCTCAACTATTTTATGCACAACTGTTTCATCTTTGCACTCAATTCCATTCTAGAACAATATCCTGCTTTCACTCAATATTCATTGATAAACATATCAAACATTTAGTATAGACAAAATTTACTAAACTTAATAAATGTATCTTATTATTAATTACTGTTTATAACTGCTCAATTTGAAAGTATGCATAAAAATTTCTTGATAATTGATATTTATATCATGGTAAGTATAATTTTAACCAATATCCTTATTTAAGAAATACTTCTGAATGTGGGATGTTTTACAAAAGCAGGACATTATCTTATGTAGCTATGCAATCCTTTTAGTACAACACTATGTCCCACTTTATTCTTATCATCCAATTAATCAGTCTTTAACATAGTTGAAAGGTCAGTGGATTTCTATATTATACATGTGAAACATTAGTCAGGCAATTTCTAAGTGCTGTAGGACCTCTGGTTATAACGGTTTTCTTCCCAACAACACAATTCAGGTTAGAACAATTATTATAAGATTGTTCTTAACACTTTCTTCTTAACAGAAATAGTAAAGTACAATGAAAACATTGTAAAGATCTAAGAAATGGAAAAATACGAGTGACTAGAAGTAATTAAATATCACTATTCTGTAAAATACTGGTTAATTATGAGCAGGTAGTAGTAACTCAGTGATAACTATACCAACACCTTTTGGACTGACAATTATCAAATGCCTATAAATCAGACACCTCATCAATAGTTTCAACATTAAAGTTTTAAACAAGTTAAACTTATGAATGGAATGTCCTGGTGTTTTATGATTGAACAGAACAAAATAATAAAAAGCCATTTGGTGTAACTCAAACTTTAATGTTTGTTATATTCCATATTTTTAAAAATCAGTACTTCAATACAATATGTAATTGAGTAGTAGATGTTTTCAGTCATGAAAACTATTTAATATCAAATAGTGCAATTTTGACAAGTGCTTGCATCACATTAAGCTGATCCAAACTAAAAAATATCAATATTTAAAAATAAAACTTATCTTTAATATTATATGTAACATTAATTAACATTGGTTGAATTTTTTTTTTTATTAAGATACAAACACTATCAGTAATCACTCTTGTTTATAACAAACCATTATTATTAAAGGAATCAAACCACTAGTTACTTAATGTACATAACATTTACACACTATGGTGGAGTAACATCAAATTTGAGTGTTTCCAAAATGTGTATATGTATAATTAGCAAAACAAACATTTATTACGAAACTCAAGTTCTTTGTATTAAAGTTGGATAGTTTGTGACTTGAAGAGAATAACTTCAGTTTATTGGGGCTATGAACTTTCCATTTATTACAGCAATACGTAAGGTGAGAAAAAATACACATTGAAAATTTTTAATGTTAGGGTTACAAGGATCCCTAACTTACACTTTTAATAACAGATTTTATCTAAGGCAATCTCTGTACATTTTTTCCCAAAAAACATTTATAACATAAAATGTCTTCAACATTTAACTTTGTTTATATACACATTATACCATGCACACAATATTTTATTTTTACAAATAGGATTAAAATATTATCACTTGTATAATATAGATTTTAAAATACTACATAAAAGTGTATGACTAAAGACAAAAATATTAACTTATCTAGTAGTGGTTAAATGCGAGTCTTAAGTAACTTGTAAAATCATGACTAAGCACCAGTTTTATCCAACATAATTTGCCTGAAGCAGTACTCATGTGAACAAAACACAATTATTAATAAAAAATAATTATAATGTAAATCTAAATCAGTATCCTCTATTCGTATTAATATTTTCAGTATCAAAGTATCCAGGAAGCAATGTTCTAGTAAAACAAAAGAATCATATTGTACATGTCCAATAATACATATATATATATATGTATAAACATCAAAGTTCTTTAACGAAGTTAACAATAGTTTAAATGCTTTATAGTTACAAGTCCTATGCTTGTTGAGATTCGTACATATATTGTACAACTAGTACCAAATGATAATTTTCAAAATGCAAATAGCTCATTCAGTAATAAAATGTCTAGAATTTCCCAAGTACACTTAATCATTAAAATAGAGCCTATCTGACTTCAAGGTACTTATAAATGTTTGGTGATCTCTGAAAAAAACTGTTTCTGAAAACATTCTTACTCCAGTTTAACTGGTGTACACTTGAGTAATAAAATAAAAAATAAAATTTCTATTTCACAATTACTATTATTCTCTTTGTGATCTTTAGATAAGCAAAGGAATGGTCAAAATTACAGAGATCTACATCACAAACCAGTAGCAACTGCAGATATAAACTTAATAAGTAAAATACAAATCACTCTTTTCTTACAGAATATCTTAAACATAAAGACAAAGCTTGGTAACCAAAAGATCTTCAAAGATGATCTGTTTTTAAGTAATCTGTTCTTTACCACCTAGTTTCACACTAATACTGTAACAACTAACCTGAATAAAAATACTTCAACATTTCTAAAATAAACAAAACTGATATGTTAATATAGCGAGTCACAAGAAATAAAGTTGATTCACATTCTTCACTGAAATAAAAAATATTTTTATTTCTTTCCATGGAGTAAGTGCATTTAAAAAACTGCTACCAACTGTGTGTTTATTGTTCTTCAACTGACAAGTTCTAATTGCTCTTCAACATTTTTACTGTTCTTAAACCACCATGTGTCAATTGTCCAATAAAATTGCTAAAGGTTAATTGCAACTGACACAAAGTGTTGCCAGATGTCTACAGTGTTTAGACCAAAGTCACCTAAACACAAGCCCAAATTGTCTAAGATGAAACCAAATTTGATATAAACAAAAGAAATTAAAAGCTTGTAAGAAAAGACACAGGAAATTTGAAGAAGTCTACAGAACCTGAGCACCAGTTCATCTACACATCATTATTAGCAACAAATTCTTGTGGAAGCTCTTAAGGTACAATTGTTTTCATAATCCTTTTGTAAGAGCAATAAGATTCCTTTATCAATATGATAATGCTAGTATACCCAAAACAACAGAAAATAAGAACATGTCAATTGACAAGGCAAAAAACATAATAAAAAAACTAAAATGTGCACTCCACAAAGATATTTCTTGATATTGAATAAAAACTATTAAAAAGTAACTATCCTGTTGTTTTTATTAGTCTGGTGCATTATACACTTGATTAGGGCTACCCTCATTGAAACCCGAATCAATATATTACCTTTTTACTGCATGGTCTTCGGCATGATGGGCTACTGTAGATAGACTGGTATTACCAAGTCTTTTCTATTATGCTCTGAATTCTAGCTTTTGTTTGTCATTTTGTTTATCCAGTGTATTGGAATCCACAAGAGTTTGTAATAAGTATCTAGTTATATATAAAAAAAATACTAATTACACTTAGATTATCATATAGGCTGCTAACCATGACAATGATTGATATCCAATTACTACAACCTTACCTTAAGTACTTAATGCACATGAAGTAATATAAATCATATACATAAATTATAAGGCCTTGTAGCATTATACATGTTTATAAATGCCTGGTGGTAAACTAAGCTTACAAAACATATGAAACCTCAAAAGTTTTGCTCAAATCTGAGGAATCATATTTCACATTTTATATTTATTCATCACTATTTTTAGGAAAATTATACTGAAGTGTTTCAACAGACATCTGATACTGGAGATGTATCATATCCACGTTATGCTGCTTAGTGGTTTTTACAAATAATTTAATTTTCTTTTAGTCATTCAGTTTTAAGGAATCTGATTGATGTCAAAATATTCAGATAATCCCTTGATTCCAAATATTGTTTGAATAGATCTACAAATGAGAAGGGTAGATTTTAACTTCTCAAATCCATCACCTCTAGCTATTTTTCAATATGTTATTGAGTTGTCATGTAAAATTATATTTTTGAAAAATCATATTTCAAAGTATTATCTAAAAGTAACTTCTGTAGAAATTGATTTTTGTAATATTTGTGAAAGCTACATTAATTTCTTTATTGTCACCTTTTTCTCGTTGGTACATTATTCATTTTATTCTATTCAATGTAACAAGATAACTCAAGTATTATGAAAAACAGCATTTGCTGTAAGTAACATATAAATACATAACCATGTATACTGTGTTACTGGTTAAACCACTGTTACATCATGTAACTTTGTTCTCTCTTATTAAAACCAAATTCAGAGTCTAACTTGCTAACATCTACTATATGTATTCAAAAGAAAATACATCACAGAACACTTAAATATACATGTATGTAAAACTTTAATTTATACTACAGTGGTGTAATGTATATTAAAGGGGGGTAATCAATTGGAAATATGCCCAACATATTACAAACAACAAAATAAACCTTTTAATACATATCAAGAATGTAATCAAACATTTTGCTAAATAATACTACAGTATTAACAACTTCATGGAAATATAATTGCAGAAGCTAGTTATGCAATCAGTTTAATGCAAAATATTATTTCCAATAAAATGTTTTGTCCAACAGAGTAAATACTATGCCTTTCTTCAATATAGCATATGAATAAAAAATTTAAAGAGCTAAACATTATTGAGTATCTATCTTAAAGCATGAAGCCACACAACATCTTGATAAGAAATGTGAGTTGCAGCTTTGAGTATCTTCATGGTACACACCACTTGCTATGTCATCTTGACACTCGGCTATAAACTCATGCAACTCAGACCTAAGACATTCGCTGGAGTAATGATTCTTAATAATATCATAACTGTCCATGATAACAGAAATGAAGAGACTGATTACTACATAAATAAATAAGCTTATAAATAAGTAAAGGTAAAAGCGACTGAACCACCACAGAAGAGTGTTGTCTGTGTTCAGAATGCTAAAGGTTGCAAAGAGATCATCTCCATTCATCATTGCAAACAAGCATTCAGCTGTTGTACTCAAGTGTCTAAATTTGAAATGATATGGTCCCAGAACTACCCATCCACAGAAGCAGAAACCAAAATATAAGAACATAGCACAAAGTGTGAATCGCAACACATTGGGAAGTGCCCTTTTTAGAGTCAAAACTAAGATGTTGTACTTAGGAAAAAATCCCAGGTAACGCAGCAAGCCTACCCATACGAGCAAGTTTCCACTTCCAAGTAAAATTGTACATATATTATTCATGCCCCCTTCAACTAGCTTTTGCTCAAGCTGAATTTTAATAGCTGATCCAGAAATAATGAGGATATCATTAGCCATGATCATTACAAGCCAGAAGTCAATAAATTCTAGTTCAACTTTGATTGACAGGTTTTTCCCTCTTTGCCTTTTGAAAAAATTAACAGTTTCTTGCCATAACAACTGCCCTTTGTACAAAGATCGACCACATAACATAAGTGACCCCAAGCAAAAAGTAATAACAAGACCATTAAGAATTTGCTCCATGATATACTTTAACTTGTCACTGCTAGCATAATATATGCTTCTTCTGCAGTCTAACTTTTTGGAAATTGTTTCTAGAGTAACCAAAACTTGACCATCTTGCAAGCTATTGTCATATTTTACCACAATGTGGATGCTACTACAGTCTGGTGTGTCAAACTTTAATTGAGATTTTACATAGATAGTTTTTAAGTTAAATATTAAACTTGCTTCAATTAGACAATCAAACTTTATAGAGCTATTGTTATCTCTTAAATATTTCCTCATTTGAAATTGTTTCCATCGTGTATCACCAGCAGGATACAGAGAAGCTATCTCAAGACAAGTACATTCAATAGTATTATCATAGTTCAGAGTTTCATTGTAAGGATACACTTCACCTTTCTTATAATGTTTCTTGCAAAACTTGATAGGTGACATGCCTCCAGTTTCATTGTCATAGCCATATGTCCCAATAGTTGTATTCGTTATCTGGGCAAACATTTTGACTACGTAATCAATATGATCAAAGAAATCCGATTTAGTATACACAGCATATGGTCCCGCAGAAGGAGGATAGGAAATTATTTCACGTACTGGGTCCCAGTCTTTAAGAAACAGGTGATGAAAGGTCTTGGTTGTATCTAGATGCTCTTTGTGGTACTTTGAAACATCTGAACCAAATAATACTAACTGTGTTGTCACTATGATGATTTTTACTATTTGAAGTACAAGTTTCCATGGTAACTTTCTCTTTGCCCTCCATTTCTGGAAAGGATTCATAAAATAGTATAGCAACTGCTTTCTCAAAACATCTCTCATATAAGGTGTAAAAGAATTTCTCTGCCCTAAGTGATCAAGGAGAGGACATAGCAGCTCTTCACCTTCTTGAATACTGGTATTAGGAAATTCATTGAAAACTTCGTCACTGACATTTGAAGTACCTGGATAAAATGTTTCAGAATAAACTGCACAATTGTCTCCATCTAAAAAAATGTTTTCTGGTTGTTTTCGAAGAAAAGTTTTATTTTTCCCACCACATACAATTTCTTCACTGGCAGCTCTAGGTGCTGGTGATGCCATAGTTTAGCAATCTGTTTTCAAGACTTTAAATAAGAGAAAATGCATAAATTAATTGGTATATATATGTAATGCTATTACTAATGTTATAACAAGTTCTATAAATAAGTTAAACTTCAAAAGATACTTGTATGTTTACAATACATCTAAATATACAAATCTCAGCATCTGAAGAACTTGTTTACTGATCTTTATGTACACATACATTATTTCTAATCACCTAGCAACATAGTAACTAATCATATACATGTGTATATATATAAAAGTAGAGGAGACTGGGACTAGTTGTTACAGGGGCAAGTTGATACAATGCCTCTAGCTCTTGTTGAGATTAATAGACGGCGATAATTCATGGACCATCGAACATGTGTTGCGCAAGCTTTGTTTTAATGGCGACATGAATAAGATCAGTCACGAAATAAAATAGGTATGTATATTTTCTGTTTTTGCATGCCTAAACTAAAAAAAAAATGTCTAGGAAATATCTATTTACTCTTTTTGTACTGTGTTTTGATACTGTTCTTATTAGTTGTAGACTTCGATAGTTAATACCTCTTAATATACGATAACATTGAGTTATGTTGTTTGATGATGAATTAGTATGGAGACATTGTTATACCCCATGTCGATATGGGGCATGTTGTTACAGCATGTAACAAAATGCCCCAAATTTCATCAAAAAGGTGTAATGCACATGAAATATTAATGAATTACATTTTTTTTACAGATCAATTGCAATTATGGTTCGCACGTATATTAAGACTGATAGAGGAACTGTGTCAACAAAGGTGTTTGAGCAGGCGGCTGATAAAGTTATTAATCATAATGAGTCATTAAGAAAAACTGCTTCTGATTTTAATGTAAGTATAATTAATTACAGATTAATAATTTAATTTAAAGGTATTGTTCATGCTCAGGTTTGTTATTATTTTACAAAAAGCAGTCAACAAAACTATCATGATATATAGGCCTATTATAATTCAAATATCAACAAAAAATGTTTATAAATATTTCTGTACAGATAACTTAATATTATAAAATCAAAATTACAATTTTTAATATAGCCTATTTAACATGTGTGTGCATCTCGATCAGGAGTCCAGCGAGTTACCACTGTACTGTTCAGACAGCCACTCGCTAACAAATTATGTCCTGCCCATTTAGCCTACATATAGGCCTATTATAGTGCATTCATAGATATAAAACAATCTAAAATATTTAATATCTATACTTTCAGGTAAATTTCATGACGCTACAAAGATTTATCAAGAAAAAGCAAAAACGTACTGCCGAACCAAATGGGAAAAAACTGATCTAAAAGCTGGATACTTAACATCCCGGCAAGTGTTCACAGAAACTCAAGAAAAGTTATTGGCAGATTACATAATCAAGGCATCCAAAATTTTTTATGGACTTTCTCCAAAAGATATCAGACAATTAGCCTACCAATTTGCAAACAAAAATAAAATAACAGCTCCCTTGAATTGGGCAGCAACAGGAATGGCTGGCCCAGACTGGTTTACCAAATTTATGAAAGGTAATGGATCATTATCAATAAGAACGCCAGAAGCAACGAGTCTCAGCAGGGCGACAAGTTTTAACAAAAGAAATGTAGATATGTTTTTTGACAATTTGTCACGTTTGCAGGAGAAGTTTAATTTCAGTCCATCAGATATCTATAATTTAGATGAGACGGGGGTAACCACCGGGGGTAACCACCGTTCAGAAACCGGTCCATATAGTATCCAAAAAAAGGTGTAAAGCAAGTGGGGGCGATAA
>NW_013666171.1:128961-135441 GCF_000517525.1 Limulus polyphemus | reverse complement strand
CTAACATGTTAAATGTTATGAGAAAACTACAGTAGGCCTATTATAACATTTAGCATGATAGAACTTGAACTTGGATCTTTGTCACACAAGTCAATATCTTTCCAATAACAAAGGGACCAAAACTGAACCCAATATTCCACAACGTTTTGTACAATGTAATGATACTTCCTTATTCCTGAACTCAAAACACTGTAGATTAATCCCAAAGCCTAGAGCTATTTTAACCACTTCCAAACACTTAGCTGGTAGCCTGATGCTTTATAAGTCAGAAAACCCTAATCCTTCTCACTCTCCAAAACATCTATATTTCTCCTACAAAAAGAGTAAGGTCTTTACAATTTTTTTAAATGCAACACTTTACATTTATCAATGTGAAAATTACTTTTTGACGCTTTAACCACTAAATACTATCCAAGTCCTTCTACATTAAGAAAGCATTTTCCAAAAAACTCAGCGATGCTAAACAGCTTAGTATCACCAGCAAATTTAGAAATCTTACCATATACAAAGTAGTTTATACCAAAATATGTGATAAATAACAAAGGTCAAAGAGAGACAACCACTTACCACAACACTGTTTTCTACGTCCAAGCACATCTTAAATCTACCACTTACCACAACACTGTTTTATACCTTCAAACAAATTTTCAATCTACCATTTAAGTTTTACCTATTCAGAGTCACTTTATCAAATGCCTTCTCAAAGCCTTCATATAAAACCTAAATATACAAAAGTCCTATTGAAAAACTCCCGCAAATTGATGAGATAAACCCTTTCTAAAGTCATCCTGTTCAGATTTCAAATAATGCAACAATTGTGTGTTAAAGAGTTGTCCACATCCCCCACCTGCAAGATCTCTTACGAAGGATGATGATAGCTAGAGGAATGACAAGCTGTGGCGTGACAAACTTGAAAGGAGAAAACATGAAAAATAAGAAAAGTGTCTTCATCCATAGAAAAACGAAGAAGTTGGACAAAGTGTACAACCCAACCTGTAAATGTGGAAGGAAATAAATTAAAGGAAGAGGAATCCCAGGGCACGAAAAGACATTAAATTCTCTGGAAAGGGACAGTACCAATATGATGAAAAAGAAAAGTGCATAGAGAATAAAGAGAATGATCTGAGGTGGAATGATTGTGTTGGGAAGAAAAAGTGGGGAGGTTGAGTGGAAAAACCATCCAACCACCCTCCTAAGCAGCTCAAGTTTGGGGGAGAAAGGAGTGGTCAGAGAAGAATATCACTTTGTTCTTGTGGTAAATAGTGCAGGATGCACACAGAGAAAATAAGTGAAAGTGATGGCTACCATGAGCAACAAGCATTTAAGAAAAGATTGAACCACTCCATACACAGAGCTTCTACTGCTAGAGCTGTAGTCTGGATTTGGATAGGACTATCGTAGTGGAAACATTCAGTCTTAGCAAGTTAGTAAAGCTGCCACAAAGGCCTAAGCTCCTAAGATATTATAGACCAATGACTGAATGTTGTGGTTATGAGCTCAATGAGAGAGAGAGTTTAGAGCAAGAAAAACAGAGGTCCTGAAAATGGGTGTCTTCCTGCCAGTGGATGGAAAAAACAGATGTCCAAATGAATCATGATAAAAAGACCAGAGAGACAAGACAGAAGATGATGGTATGCTTGATGAACAGCCAATATCTCAAGGAAGGTCACAACAGTGGATGTCACATTGGATGATGGTAAGCAGAGACCAAATGTCCATTGAGTAGTGGAACAGTAGGCCTATAGAATGTAACCTCTAACCAAAAACCAGAAATCATACAGGCTGTAACCAACTCAAATGTAAGGGTTGTGAGGAGAATATTTGACCACTGTAATGAAACAAAGAAAGTGAAAGGTGGATTAACAGTTTTTAGAAATGTGGAGAAAGCATATGAGACACTGATCATGGTCATCTGAGAAAGAAGCTATTTCAGAAGGTAAAAAATATCCACCTAGGATCAAAGAGCAGCCAAAGAGAGTTCAAGTAGAACATAGTTATGACAGACTGCCGATCTCCCAACCTTGTGAGAACAATAAAAACAGTAAAACCTCAAAGTAAGGTTGAAGATTATTTCATGGTATTCTAATCAGGTGATATGGAATGCAGAAAGAAATGGAAAACTCCTGAGAAAGCACATGAGTAGCCTAGTAGTCTAAAAAAGGGAGTCCACATGTGTAGAAAATGGGAGAACAGAACTCCCACCAGCCAGCAGCCTCCAAGACACATGATAATTAGCTTTCAGAGAAGGGAGACATTGGATGGTAACAAGAGGACTAGAAACAGGATAGAAGGCAACCCCATGAGACTGTAGAGAATGAAAACCTGTTGGTTCCTCTGTTTCAAAAAGACAAGAAAACAAAGTAAGCAAAGACAACTGCTATTGAGCTGCATTGGCTCAAGATTTTAATATGTAACGAGCTCCAAAAAATCTTCATCACACAAAAAGGATGCACCACAGCAGTCTCTGAGAGACAATTTAGGAAAGTGAATGTCAAAAAGTAAGGCATTCTAACAGTTTAACTCAAAAAGAAAAAAACAAGTGGACTGGGACACAACATAAGAAGAAATGTTTGGGGGGGGAGTGTTAGATATACATGACTGTTTCAATTTAAGTTTGATGCAAGTTTTAAATTTACTTATTTTTAGAAGCGATAGTTTATTGCAAGTTTGTTTACATAATTGTGTTTGAATCATACACCATGTAGTTCAACTGTTGTGAACTGGCGCTCGTATTATTGCATCACATTACTAGAACCTTCTAACTTTTCTCATTGTTTTGAGTGAGTATTATTGCATCATAATATCTCTTAGTTTGTAGTGAAGTACCACAGATTGTTTTGTAATAGGAGAGTACAGAAAAAACAATTTGTCTTGTCAACTGGGTTCTAAAGTAACTGAACCAACTTATGTGGACTTTGATGAAAACAGACAATTATTCAAAGCTTTGGATACTACTGTGGTAACCAAAAGTGTAAGGTAAGTAAAATTATCACTCTTTGTATTGTAACAAGAGAGTCAAGAAGAAGAACTTGTCTTGTCAATTTCATTCTAAAATAAACCAACCTGTGTGGACTTTGACCAAAGGAGACAATTATTTAAAGCTTTGGATACAACTGTGGTAACCAACAGTGTAACAAACATTTGTATATATGTTTGACTTGTTTTAATATATTATTTTAAAATAAATGGATTGTGTGCTGTTTATCACTGAAATTTATCACCAACAAGTCACAGACACCTACTGTAAAGAATCTGGCCCATACAAGAAAACCTGATGGGTTAGATAAGTAAGTGCAATTTTCCCCAGTAACACCTCTAAAAAAAAGTTAGCAAAGAAACTGAGACAGTAAGAGATGAAGACAAGTAGTCAGAGATTGAGTGGAAAAATAGAAGATCCGTAAGCTGAAAGAAAAGACTCAAGTGATGGAGGCTCATACAACATGACATTCTGAGATTCAGCAAAAACCATCTCAAGGAAGAGAAAACAAAAGATATACACCTGTATATTTCAAGTAGTGAAGGATGAAGGCGGAAACAACATTGGTGAAACCTGTCAAAAGATGTGGCAAGCACAGCTGAAGTAATAGAATTAGAAGATCAGTATTCCTGGATTCAAAATCAGAATGGAATCAACCACAAGGTGAACAATGGCAGTAACATCACTGACCATCAGGATGTTTCTAAATACTATTAAAATAGTAGATGACTCTTGTTGAGAAATGTCATAATATTGGAAGATACAAAAAACTTATAAATATGAAATTGTAATCAAAATGATACACAAAACATCTTTTTACATAAACGTTGGACTGGTATGTCTATGGTACATAGGCCTAAGTAATTGCACAATAAAGACATTGAAGATATCATAATGAGACCTGTACACCAGATTAAAATAACAGGAAATAGTACTGACACAGAAACCTTATCACAAACACTTGAACACATGTCCCAATTACAAATCTCATTAAAAAAATCAAATAAAGATAATTCTAACTGAAATGCTTAAAATTTGGTATAGTCCTTTCTCATAATCCAGAAAATTAAGGAAAGTGAGACTGCACTACAAATTGATAAAAAAGTTTAAAATACATAGCACAAAAAGCCAATTAATTGTGAAGAAAAACACATCTGAAACAAGAAGTGCCAAAAATAGAAACAAGCCTTTATTCCAATTCTAGTGTTCACTGGGATTACCAAGCACAGAGAATGTGTCACCTACGTATCAAAAAGAGTTGTAGTGTAATTATGATTAAATCATAAGCAAGTGCAATTAACGTTAATAAATGTAGAAGTGGGTGCTTCATTCAAGGTTTATGGTGTGCACAAAAATCTTCACAGCAGGAGCATAAGTAGTAGCTCTTTTTTTTTTTATGCAGAGAGGTGAGTATACATAGTTAAAACTCAATTAAAATTAATGTTACAAGCTAACAGCCTTTCATAGCTCCTTTGAGTCTATTTTTGTTTATTTCATTATTCTACCAGTGATTTTTCTATTTTTGAGAACCCTACATTTATCAACAACATAATATTTCTGATCAACCATTCAAATATTTATCTACAGTTTAAATGCAAAAAACGTAAATGAAATGCAATATTTCTCAACAAATTTTAGATATAATAAAACATTCAATGTATCACCAAACATTTTTCTTTTAAGCCAATTTCTCAATCATATTTTTAATTAGACTAGTACTAGCTTTACTACATGCACAATTAAAAACATAACATTAAAGGTAATAATATCACAGTATAATCACTAGTACTTAATGCTCTTTCACAGTATCATTTTTAACCATATCCTCATCACAACTAAAAAAAAATGCCAAATACAGTACATTTTCTAACATGTTCTTTACTATGTTGAAGAAGAAAACAATCACCAGCCATTCAAGTAGATAATTCATGCTACTTCTGGATTATCTATTATTCTACATGAATTAAAAACGTTTGAGAAATTAACCACATATGAAATTCATGCTTATTGATTAATGTTAGAACATTATCTTCATCATTTGCTCTCTCTGTAGCTGTGTATTTAATGGTTAAATTTTTACAAGTGTGGTGTGCCAAGTACAGCAGGGTTCAAAATTAGCAGTGGGTTCTATTGTTTACCTAGTGATCATTAAGGATGTCTCCATGGTATATGATGGCTAGAGTATAGAGTAAAATCACCAATGAAAGAATAATAAATTTTAAGGTAACCACAGTTGGTCTTTAATTCATTCACACACAATGATGAATCTCTCTCTATACATTGCTACTTACTTGCAAGTTGCTGATCAATTTGAAAACATCATTACTGAACTGGGATCATCAAAAGTATTTTCTGTTGTGACACATAATCTGGACAGGCACTACAGTAACATTTGCTAAAATGAAATAAAAATTGTACTTGTAATTAATAATCTTTATTGTTTATACATAAAATAATAATAACTAATTAGTTCATGTTATTGCACAATATCAAGTAGAAAAATCTTAATTATATGATAATACAATGGGACTTTCCATTCCATGATGGTAAATTAAAGTTAATAATAATTCAGAATAAACTATTCATTAGATCCTACCAATAAATGTCACTAATATCACAAAATGCTATTTTCTAAATTTTTATGTCCTTGATATATTATTTTGTATAGAAATTTTAATTATGGAATATCCAAAAAAATGCTCTTGACTTACAGTTATCCATAAATACCTTTTGATTGATTTTGGAAATTAACAGCTTGTATTTCAAACAGATACTCACCTCTCCAAAGAATAATTATTAATAACCTCAGTACTACAACCAAAACATTTAGCATATGCCCCAAACCACTGAAAAAGCTCTCATCCCTGCACATAATATAAGCACTGCACAAGTATATGTTGCAAGCATACTATACTATACCCCTCCATCAATGGGAGGGCAATATAACCTCTGCGGTCAGTACTCCCCTTGAGCACTTTGGGTAAATGAAAGCTCATTCATGATAAGGTATATACACACTTGAAGTGAGAGGTAGGGTGAGTGGTATTGTAAAGATGAGTATCTATCTAAAAAACATTTTAAAGTAGGGAAACTAATTGTTAACTTTAGACTATGATACCTATTTACATTCCACAGAACAATTTAGCAAGTCCCTCACTGAAAAGATGGTGAAGTAGTTGGAGTAGAGAAAATAAAAAAAAAACAAATTAGCTCCTTTCTAAGACTGTAGGAAAGGAAAGGGAAAAATTATGGAGTGTGTCTCCACTAGAAGCACTCAGTAAGAGACCCAATCCATCTCAAATAGGGATTGTTCTTTGTCCAATGTAAGTGACTGCTTTTTGCTAAACCATCACAGAAGAGGGAAAAATATGAAGACTGCTCAACTGCTCTATATATCTCTAGAGGGTCATAAGACCATAGAAGTTAAGTGTGATTAGGGCTAAACTTCAAGCCATACACTTATAAAAGAAATACTTACAATAATATATATATATATATATATA
>NW_013666171.1:117173-128778 GCF_000517525.1 Limulus polyphemus | reverse complement strand
ATATATATATATATATATATATATATATGCAGTTTCAGAGATGAATAATCCTAGACTAGCATTCCAAGATGAACTCAAAATTCATCTGGCTGGTTACAACTGCCAGGAAAGATCCTGTTCTTAGTGTTAAGAGTGGCTTGCTCTACATTCCACACTGACACCCCTGCCCTACTTCCAATCCATATTAATATAATTACACTGGTCTAAGATGAACTTCCCATATCAATGCTCCTCAGCATCTTAAAATTTGGGAAATAAGTGTTTTTCCACTCCACTAGAAGAGATCAGAAGAAAGGAACTTGCATAGTGGAGAACAGTGGAGATATATCTAGACCAGTGGTTCCCAACCTGGGGTATGCATAGGTAATACCATCTCATTAAACAAGTAAGGTTTTTAATACTGATGTTTGTTTTAATTGCACACTCATTTATATATGTCTTTTATTTGTTAGTGAAAAGTGGGGGAACAAGTTAATTATTAGTTAATAAAAACAGTTTGTTGGGTAGGTGAAATCTTGCAAAAACATGGGGTCCATGGGGGAAAAATGATAATAAAAGGGATCCTTGGTGGAGAAAAAGGTTGGGAACCACTGATCTAGCCCAAACAAGATTCATCTGATCTGCATAAGATCCTTCACTGAGAGACAGTGCAAAGCAGTACCATAAATAGGGACAGCAGAAACTGTTTTGTTGAGTGGTTGTTTAGTCACTCTTTTAATTTTTTTCTAACATAGCTTGGAAGATAATAAAAACTATATATACTACTGGAGCAGTCTGGCAGAAAAACCCCATCTCAACAGTGAGCACTGAGTATGGTAAAACAGACTTACCACTTTCTGTTGTCCTCTACTTAATGTGGATTTTGGAATAGAAAATTATTCCTTGTGTCTGTTTTTCTACTTCTTTTCTTACTTGAAGAAACCCTCTCTAAGTGTAATGCTAAAAGATAAAACATTTCAGATATTTATAGAATATATATATGTCTTTATATATATTCCTATAAGTAAAGATATTATCAATAAGATAGTTATCATTAAGGTGGCATATTATGAAATAAAGAGGTAACATGTTTTTTTCTCTCCCTGCTGATATTTAGTAAAATACTTTCTTATTGAATTATATTTTACTTTTTCAGTATCTTTGAATAAATGTGCAATGATTGAAATTCAAAAGAAAAAAAAACCTTGAACAGATTGCTTTTGATTATAACATAAAGCAGGAATACTAAACACTTTTGAAAAGCTAATGTAAAGTGTTTTTGCACTGACATGGTTAATGCTCATGCCTAAGTTTACAATTGCATGCTTTTTATAGTGAAAAGATTTTATAATTATTGAATACATTATACATCAAAATAAGAAATAACTGATAAAATGGCTTCTAAATCTTGTGATATTTGTATAATCCCTTTACCTGTCAATGGAGACTATGTAAAATGTTATGGAATTTGTAAGGGTTCACCTCATTATCGATGTATTGAATTGTCAAAGATGACATAAAGACATATGTCTAATGCCAAAAAATTGTCATACCTCTGACAAGATACCCATAAACGATCAGAACATTCTGGTTTATTCAATGACAGAAAACATAATTTGACAGCAAGCAACAATAGAAATCTAGTAAATGAAAATATTACTGAAACAATGAATTCATTAAAATCTACTGATTTTGTAGGTCAAGAGAAGATCTTAAAAACTCGAATAGATCTGGATGTGACTGAACATGATTTACACAATCCAATGGTACCTACTATGCTCCAAAATATAAACAAAAAATTAAACATGTTAGGTGAAATAAAAATGGATATAAATGAAATTAAAGATTCCATAAACTTTTTGTCAGCAAAGTATGATGAAATATCCTTAATACAAAACAAATATGCAGAAGATATCTAGCTACTGAAAAATGATGTGGAAAGATTGAAGTCTAATAATACTCAAAACAGTGATTTAACTTCTAAATTATTAATTCAAGTTAATGATCTGGAACAGTATGAATGAAAAATCTATATAAAGATACATGGAATAATACAAGATAATGAGGAACTGAAAGATATTCTACACAAAGTAGCTGAAGAGTTTAGTATGCCTGATTATAAAAAGTAAGAAATATCAATGGCTCATAGAATACCTCTCCATAATAGTAAAGAGATAGTGCCTATAATAGTTAAATTCAAGTGTTTTGGATAAAGAGAAGTTAGTTGGTTGGTTGGCATTTTATGGTGCAAAGCAACTAGGCTAGCTGACACCAAACAACCAGTAAAAACAGTGAAAGTAAAATTGGTATAAAATGTAAAAAGAAATCGAGTTAAACTAAAATATATCCAAATCTTAAATAAAAGATTATATAGAATTAAAAAGGCCAATGGCTCATGAAAATTAAAAATACAATCACGTTAGACAGTGCTACCATCCAACATCAAGGGTAAACCTGTAGAAAGTATATGTCAAAAATGGAGCTGCCACTCACAGTCATACCACAGTAAAATGTGAGCTATTGTGACTTGAGCGTCACAAAGGCTACACAGTGGTGGGTCAATACCAGATAAAAGAAAGCGATGAGTTAAAAACCTGTGCCCAATATGTAGCCTAGCCAGGACAACTTCCTCCTTCCGATACTTACGTAAATAAGATGGCCAAAGAGCAACAAAAGGTTTGATCTGGAAAAGCTTGTTATAACGTTGCTCACCCCAAATTGACTGCCAACTGGCCTGAAGCCACACCTTAAATACAGGACCAGAGTCCATATATGGGACAGGCACAGCCGTGATGGCACCAGAGTAGACAGACTTAGCTGCAGTGTCAGCGTGCTCATTCCCGCGATTATCCACATGGCCAGGTAACCAAAAAACTTGGACGGAAACAGAAGATAGAGAAAAATGGGCCAGTCATTGTCTATATGTAGTTGAGAACAGGATGAGAACTAATGTTAGGCAATTCCTAAGCCAGTAAAGAGCTAAGAGAATCAGTGTACCTAGTACAATCACTGTACTGCAGAGCTTTTACATGATCCTGGACAAGAGAAATGGCAAACACCTTGGCAATGAAAACTGAAACTTTAGAGGGGATCCTGCGAGCAGCTACCAAGCCACAGCAAACCATGACAGAGCCTACAGAGTCACCTGATTTCATACCATCCACGTAAATGAGAATAGAAGGATAATTCGAAATATTTTCAGTAAAGAGAAGACAGTACTTCCAATCAGAAGTATCTGCCTTCCTCAGATGATCGAAGGAAAGACACATCTGGAGATGGAAATAAGCCATGGCAAAATGGGCTGGTCATTAGAGATAGAAACTTCATCCAATGCCAGACACAATTCAGCCAGTTGTGCACAGATACGAAAGCCAAAAGAAGGAATTTCAGACTGTCTATTCTGAAAGAGCAAAGCCCACCAAGGAAGAAAGACACAACCCCAGGTGGGATGCTGTGGTAAGGATTGAAGCTTAGTAGTTAACAAGTAACTAGTAGAGAAAGTTGCAAAAAGCAGAGGTGAAGAGGAGGTTTGTGAGACTCAGTGTACAAACTCTGGATTGGAGAAGTGTGGAAAACCCCTGTGCAGAACCGAAGCCCCAGATGGTTAATAAGGTCCAGCATCTTCAAGGCTGAGGTCCTGGTAGAATCATAGACCAAAGACCCATAGTCCAGTTTGGATCGAATGAGGGCATAATAGATCTTGAGCAGAGAACATTGATTCCCTCCCCAACAGGTGGAAGAGAGGACACAAAGGATGTTCAGTGCCTTTGTACACTTGACGCATAGCTGCTTGATGTGTGGAATGAAAGTAAGCTTACAGTCAAAGATAAGCCCCAAGAACTTTGCCTCAAGGACCATAGGAAGAACAACATCACCAAAACAGAGCTTCTGATTGGGGTGTACACCCCGTTGGTGGCAAAAATGCATGCAAACAGTTTTGGAAAAAGAAAAGGTAAAACCATTTGCTGTGGTCCACTTCAACAATTGATTGAGGACAGTCTGAAGCTGCTGCTCGATAAACCTCATGTTCAATGACTGATGTTCTTTAAAAAAATGGGTGGATGGCCAAGCAACCCATATGAGTTGAGATCCTGCAAAATGCTGTACCTCCACATAGTGTCGTAAACCTTTTCAAGGTCAGAGAACACAGAAAAAAGATGTTCGCTCTTGAGGAAGGCTTCCCTGATTGAGGTTTCAAGTTGAATCAGGTGGTCCATGGTGGAGAGTTGTCGAAGGAACCCACACTGGGTAGGCGAGAGGAGGTTGTTTGATTCGAGGAACCAAACAAGACGAGCATTAACCATTCTCTCTAAGAACTTACAGAGACAGCTAGTCAAAGCAATTGGACAATAATTAGAAGGAATCTTGGGATCCTTCCAAGGTGTAGAGAAAGGGAGAACAATAGTCTGGTGCCAAGCATCAGGAAAAAACATTCTCCTGCCAGATCCGGTTAAAAAAAACCAGAACTGCAAGAGAGGCAGGAGAGAGATGGCGCAGCATCTCATAGTGAACATCATCTGGTCTGCCCAATGTACTGCCAGACTGATGAAGTGCAAGTTTAAGTTCCACCAGCGTAAAAGTGTGATTATCATCATAGAGACAATCAGTCTGAAAGAAAAGAGGTGATTGCTCTGCATAAGACTTGATGGCCAAGAAGGCGGGGGAAGAAACAGGAGTGCTAGATGCATGAGAAAAGTTCTCTTTGAGAGTATCGGCGATGCTCTGGCCATCAGCAAGTTCCTGGCCACTGGAGAGCAAGATGGAAAGGGGATGGGAAGCATACCTTCCACTGACCTTCCGAATCTTGTCCCATATGATTTCGGAACTGGTGGTAGAAGAGATGCTAGTCGTAAACTTAATCCAAGATTCCTTTTAGCTTTGTCATCAAACCTGCTGAGCATGAGCATGGGCCCACTGGAAAGCAATGTGGTTCAAAAGAGTGGGATACCTGCAAAAGGTATCCCAGTCCTGTTTTTGAGCCTTCCGTGCCTCCTGGCAGGTAGGACTTCACCACGGACAAGGATACTGTGGAAAATGTGTCGAGGTCTTGGGAACAGAGTGAGCAGCTGCCTGGACAATACAGTCAGTCACTGCTACCACACAGTCATCTATTGATAGCAGACAGATGGCAGGATCAAGTTCCGAGAGAAAGAGGTGAAAAGGGCCAGTTGGCCTGGTCCAACTTCCACCATGGCACTCAGGTTGGCTAGCTTCAAAATGATAGAAAAATGATCACTTCCCCGTGGGTCACTGTCAACCCTCCAAGAAAATTGGGAGAAAAGTGAAGGGGAACAGATAGAGAGATCAATGGCAGTAAAAGACTGACTAGGTGCATGAAAATAAGTATAAGATCCAGTACTGAAGAAAGAAAGATTGTGATCTGAGAGCATTCGCTCTATGGAACAACCCCTTCCAGAGGGGATTATGTACATCAAAGTCTCCCAGGGTTAAAAGTGGAGGTGGCAACCATTCAACAAGAGCATCAAGATCTCATTAATTGTAAGTCCCTCCAGGAGATAGGTAGAGAGAACAGATGGTAATGGTATGACTCAAGGAAACATGGATGTCTACAGCCTCCAAGGAAGTATTGAGAGACACAAACAAAGCAGGCATGTGCTGGTCGATCAGCAGTGCCACCCCTCCATGCACTCATTCATCACGCAACCTGTCATACCGGTATAAAGGTGACTGTATCAGTATGTTTCAGGAATGTTTCCTGTAAGGAAAGACACACAGGATGATAGGAATCGATCAAGGCCTTAATGTCATTCAGGTTAGAATGAAAACATCGACAGTTCCAATGTATCAAAGTGGCCATTTTTATTTAGGCAGAGAAGAAGTGGGTGGAGAACCCTTCTATTTATGACCAGGCCATTTCTCTTTACTAGAAGGAGGTCTATCAACCTCCATGGAATCTGCCCTTGTTTGAGTAGGTAGATCTCTGTCATTAGACTAAGATTCCAGCAACTGAGGGCATGAACAAATAATTGTTCTGCATCTCGGGGCCGAAGAAGATGGACTTGTGCAGACACTAAAGGCCAGGGCCAAAGAGGATGGACCCGGGCAGTCACTGGAAGGATTGATGGGGACAGAGATAGGCTTTTCAACTCTTTTATCCATTAAGGGCAAAAGACCCTTCACATTATGTGAAAAAGACTCTGACGGAGGCACGGAAAGATTCGTCTGCACTCCCACCATAGTAGTGGAGCATAGTGCAGTGGCATATGTCTAAGATGGAGTAGGGGACAATAACTTCTAAGACTCAGGGTAATAAATGTTGTTTACAGTCTTTAAAGGCTGTACCTCTTTCTCCTCCACCCACTTAGGGCAAGATCAATAACAAGAGGGGTGGGAACCACTACAATTAACACAGTGTGGGTCCAGTTTGCATTTGTAGGCATCGTGGTCTTTGCCACCACAATGAACACATGTCAAAGAACCACAAAAAGATGTCTTTGAATGACCGAATCACTGACACAGGAAACATCAGAGAGGGTTGGGAATATAAGGCTGTACCTTACAGTTCAGATAACATGCTTCGGCAGGTGAATGTGGTGATGTAAATGTCATAATGAGGTCTTTGGTAGGCAACATAATTCTTTCTTTAAAGAGTGGAGATACGTCACACTGCAAAAACTCCTTGGCTGGAAAACCAGCGAGAACCTCTGACTCAGGGATGTTCTTCAAATCCCTCTCAACAATAACTCCTCATCAGGAATTCAAACTAGCACGGGGAGTAACGTCAATGGGTACATCCCCAATTGCCTTCAAATTCAAGATGAGTTCACTGTATTTTGGTGTTGATGTTTCCACCAAGATGTCCCCAGAATGTAGCTTCTTAACTGACTTTGAAGAGCCGGCAAACCCCTCTAATCCCTTCTGAATAAAAAAAGGAGACATTTGCCAAAAGGTTTATCTGACAAGGAATGCTAGATCATAAAATAATGTACAGGTACAGAATGGTGTGGAGACTGCTGTTCAGAGTCTTCTAGGCATGGTCGTTTACCAATGAGCGGAGTTTTACGATTTTTTTTTTGAGCATTTGGGGGATGCATAATAAAAAGAGAAAAATTCAGTGCCTACTGACCCCACCCACCATGGAGTCCTGTGAGGGGATGTACTACAATGCCAAACAGTGACACTGCAGCAATACCAGGGTTTCATGAGCACTATACCCAAACACCAGCATCAGACACAATGTCCACAACACCTGTTGAGAATGCCCAAAACTGATACTCAGTTGACTCTAGCCCAAAAGTACAAACCGACTGACCCTGGGGGAGCCACCCCAAGGCCACACATCTACAGGAAGTCAAGGCCAAAGTAGTGTGTTGCAATGCCCCAGACACCACTCAACCACCAGAATCCTCTCCTCCCTTTCATGGGTTGCACACGTACAGCAAGTATGTGGGTGGATGTTCAGATCTCAGAGGAGGTAACTGAAAATACAGAACCTTCCCTGGGAGGTTCCCTCACCCTGTACAGGAATCCACCTTGAGAGGAAATGGTTGAAATATAAGAAGAAAGTGGTTAAACAAAAATCAATTCCAACAGAATATGGGTGAAGGCAGAATTTATATAAATGAAAATCTAACAGCTGCTAATAAAGAACTGTTTTGGAAGGCAAGAACATTATTGAAAGAAAAACAATATAAATTTGTTTGGACAAAAACGATAATGTGTTTGTAAGGAAATCAGAAACTGAGAATGTAATAAAATTTAAATTGAATTGTAATTTTGAAAATTTGTAATTTAATTTGTTGTAATCTGTGGATGTTAATCTAAGAAATAGTGAACATACTGATATAAATTGTAAAAAAGTAGAAACTATAAATGATGTTATACATAAAGTAGAACATATTGAAGGTGATATTTTGAATTTTTTACATATTAATAATATTCACAATAAATGGGATCATTTTTGTGCAGTTGCTGATGAAGTTTTGATATTGTTAGATGTATTAATAATCATAGAAACATTTCTAAAAGAACATGAAATCCAAAATTATAATTTGGAAAGTTATGAACAAATTTATAAATGTAGAAGTAATAAAGGAGAAGGAATTTCGATTTTTTATAAAAAAACATTTATCTATAGAATAAATTAAATTTGGAAGATGCAGAAATATTATCATTTATTGTCGAGGTAAATGATTATAAGGTTTTAATAATTCAAATTTACTGACCTCCAAATTACAATTCTATTATTTAATTTTAAATTTGAAAAAATTGCTAAATTAATTCAAAAACTATAAGCATATAGTATATCTTGGTGATATATATATCAATATTAAAGAAAAAATAATGAAAATAGTAATCTGGTCAATATCTATCAAAACTTGTTACAATTGTTAAAAGTGGAAAGTTAGTTAAATATTGTTTAGATCATGTGCATACAAAACTTACAGGTGTAAATGTAAAAAGGTATGTGATCAAGAAAAAATATCAGATCATAGGATGATCTTGGTTAACTTAAAAAACAGATTAAAGACAGCAAAACAAATTATGAAAAAGAGCATAGAAAATGTTTTAGTGATAAAAAAATTCAAATAAATAGTTTTATAAATGATATAATCAGCTATAATTGTGAAGAGTTCTTAAGGTTAAAAGATCCTGAGATAATGTATAAAAAAATGGTTTGTGTGCTAAATAAAATTGCATTAAAAATACATTTGAGATTACAATAAGAAAGAGGAATACATAACATAAACCTTGGATAGATTCTGGTATTTTGGTGTTAAAAGAAAAAGATAAATGTCAGAAGAATGAAACAAATGAAGCAGCTTACAAAGCAAAGAGAATATCTGTAATGTGTTTTATAAGAAAAACAAAAAAGAATTATTATACGGCAAAATTTTCCGGCATTCAGAGTAAATGAAAGAAACTTGGAAATGCATTAATGAATTAGTAAATAATCATGTTAGTGATGAATCACTTGAAGAAAAGATAAAGCAAAATTTAATCAGTACAAATATAAGTACTATAGATTTAGTAAATAATTTTAATAAAGAGTTTATAAATAAGATAAATACTATAAAAGTAACCATAACAACAAAAATAATAATAATTATGTCACAAACAGAAAAGTGAGTGTAATCTCACATACTAGTACAATTTATTTCCCTCCAATAACAGAAGAAGAGATTATTAATATAATAAATTTAATGGAGATTAACAAAGGACCAGGAATTGATGATATGCAATTAAGATACATAAAACCATGTATTAATGTATTCGCAAAGGTTATAACATGCTTATTAAATTTAATTTATGAAGAAGGGAAAATACCTGATCAACATAAATTATCAATGATAAAACCTATCAACAAATCAAGACAAAAAAAAGATTTCAATAATTATAGATCAATATTCATTTTATGTGTGATTGAAAAAATAATGGAAAGGTATGTATACAACAAAATGTTGGATTTTATTGAAAAAAATAAGATTATAAACAAGTGTAAATAAGGATTTATTAAAAATAAAAGTACCACATTATTATTAGAAAACTTTTCAAATGATGTAAATTTACAATTAGATAAAAATAAAAAGGTACTTGTATTATTTCTCAATTTAAGTAGAGCTTTTGATACATTAACTCATAAAATACTGCTGGATAAACTATACGTGATGGGCATAAGGGAAAGTTACATAACTGGTTCATTAAATATTTGAGTAATAGGGTTACAATAACAAAAATAATGAGTGACCCAATACCTATAAAGTATGGTGTTCCACAAGGTTCTATTTTAGGTCCACTACTATTTAATTTATATGTTAAATGATATTGTAAATATAGGTTTAAAAGAGGAAAATATACCAATATGCAGATGATACAGCTTTAACTGTAACTCATGTTGATGTGAAAGTTGGCAAATTAATTTTACAATTTGATTTTAATAAGTTAAGGTATTGGCTTAATATGAATGAAATATATATGAATACTGATAAAACAAGAACTATGATAATCTACTCACTATATATATAAATATTATTAACAAAATATTTTACAGATTCATGATCAAAGATGTAGTAATAAATAAACATTTATTTGTAGATAATAAGCAGTATTCTAATTGTAAATGTACAAATATAGAAAATGTTAATACTAAGACATACTTAGCGCTAGTTATAGATGATGTTTTCAGTTGGTCTAAACATATAAATATGATCTGCAATAAATCAAGACCTATTATAGCAAAATTAAGGAGGATACAGATATTTTACCAATTAATGTAAAAAAATAATTTATGTATCTTAAGCAGAATCTGTTATACATTATGGATTGACAATATATGATTCAACAAGTAACATTCACTTAAAAAATTAATATGATTCAAAAAAGAATGTTTAAGATGATAATCTTAACCCGATGACTACTGGTACTAACTTTCTTAGTAGGCAATGCAAGTATGCATTTGTGAATTGAAAAAATGATAGAGAACTTATCTTTTAATGGATTTCTTATTTTATTTTTATAAATAGTAGCATAACATTCAATTATTTGTACAAAATTGTATTCTTTAATGAAGTTTAAAGAGGAATTTAATGAAAAAATTCCTAAAATACGTTTTAGATTGTAAATAAGCACCCTCTGAGAAGAAATGTGTTTTTCACAAATTTTTTTAAGATATTTCCTTTCACCTCAGCACTAATTCAGCCATCTATGATTGGTATCTAAACCTTTTTCTAGTCTATTTTATTTATAAAACTGCGTCTGGGTGTGTTAAACCTCAGTTGTAAAACTTTTAGCCAATCCTAGTCGAAAGTGTCAATTTCAGTACCAATTATTCCAATTGCTGTATCTCCCATTTGACAAATCATAGGATGATAAGGAAAGCACATGATGAAATATTGTTCTCTGAATTTTACAATATGAATGTGGGTGGTGCTTATTATAGTAACTGCCATTTTATGTAGAGGTTGTATTTAGTACTGGCTAATAGGGCTTTTCTATAAGCGTTAGGAAAGTTGCTTCTGGAAAAAACTGCATGGGATATACGCGACTTTTATTTTTCTTGTATAGTAGCGTAAGTCATGCTGCATGGTATATCTGTTTATATTAATCATTACATTGAAAAATTAACTCAAAATAGATATATTTTTTAGGAAAGAAGTTGATCCACGAATGTTAGGGTTAAGAGCTATCGAGTGACGAGTGCAAAGTCTTTACATGAATTAGACTTAGGACTTTCAACTGAAAGAGTTTGTGATTTTTTATATTCTTTTGAATTTAAATTTGTAGTTTTAAGCTCAATAATTTAGCATAATTTTATATTTAGTTCATAATAATAATAATAATATGATTCAGTATATAGAATGAAAAACTTGTGTGATTTGTACGTAATACTATTAGTACCACAAAAGAATTTTACATTTTTCCTTCTTACAATCTTTGCTTTGTAGTAAGACCCACACTTCTGTTGTTATTGCGTTATAATTAAAACAGTCTAACTGATATATGTATAGTTTATTCTGATATTTTGCAAATGGTTCAAACTCAGTAGTGACATCAATAAAACCCATATGTTGGTTGTGAAACAGGCTAAATACATTCATCACAATAATACAGGAAAGCTATGACACAGTTGGGGGTCTCAATACATTCCAACATAAATCTTGCCTGT
>NW_013666171.1:108523-116289 GCF_000517525.1 Limulus polyphemus | reverse complement strand
TTAAATTTATTAAAAGTAATAGGCTTTATGTTTCTTAAACTACCTACATTTGTCAAAGTATTTATGAATTTTTGAAAATATTCGTCCACTAGTTTTATTGTTGGAATGAAATATAGCAAGACTTGCAATGCCTACTAAGAAAGTAAGTAGCCGGTAGTCATCGGGTTAAATAAAATTGATGAACTTAATACAAATGTTACATTAATAAATGAAATTATAAGAAATCAGTTATTCTATTTTAAATGAACTTGAAAAATAAAACTAAAAGTAAAAGAGAATACTATATATAATGAACCAACTCCCCAGGGAGTTATGGAATATAAATACAACTGCAGAGCTAAAAAAAAAATAAAAGATTGGTTATTAACTGATGTTCATAGACAAACTGATTAATATTCATTGAATGGTACTTTATGCATATAGGATTAATATTATATTAATTTAAATTTTTAATATCTACGTTATTGCTTGTTTGTTATATAAGTACAATAGCATTACAGGATATTATGTTTTTGTGTTATGTTCAATAAGTTGTTGATTTCAGATACATGTTAATATAAAATGAAGATTAAGATAGATTTCTAATATGAATTTTGCCTTTTTGTGTTTTGTTTATTTATATTTATTAATATATATAGAAAATGTTCATCACAGTTATTAAGGAGTTTTCCACAAATAAGCTGATTAAGGTTCGTGGAAACTTCTTGATATTTATTTGTTAATATTTTTTTATTGATATGTACATATTGTATGAAAGCAAATTATCAACAACCCATTTCCTGAAAGCCTCTGAAATGACTTGAAAATAGGAAGGAGACTTAAAACAGAGGCTGATAAAAACTCAATATGATTTAAAGGTGTCTGAGGTTGTCCACATTCACATTCAGGGGACATTGATGACCAGAGGCAAGATAACCCATGAAATAATGAACTTGATGGAAAGTAACATTAAAAAGATGAAACGCATTATTGCACGTGGAGAAATAGACAAGCTAGATAAGCTGCTTAACCTATCTAGTCAAAGTGAGAGGAGATAAATTTTGATAAGTATACAAGTCCCATGGATTGCCTCTAAATCAAGCTGTGTGAATGAGGAAACATCATACTGCTTAAACAGGACGAAGTAAACTAGCAGGTTCTGAATGATTGTATCAAGAAGAAATTGATGGGAATATGGTTGGAAAAAACATCTGATCACCCTTCTGGCCAACCCAAGTTTTGGGAAGTGCAGTCTAGAAATAAAATCATCTTGTTCTTGTGAAATAGTGCAGGAGGCATCTAAAATAAAAATATCTGAGTGATGTCTCTCACAAGCTAGAAGAAGAAAATGTCTTAAAAGAAAGATGATACAGGGAACAGGTGGTCAGAGGTTTGACTGGAGAAATTGTAAAAGCCCTAAGAAATAAGATATATTCTGGCTTTCAGTATTTCAGAGTTAAAACTACCTGATTATAATTTTACATTTTTAGAAATAAAATGAATTTCAAACAGGAATTTACCTCTGAAATACCTTCCCAACACCTCTCCACAAATATGGCAGGAAAACAGAGCTTATATAAGATCCCCTGAAAGGGGAAGACTGGTTGACCAGATTGTAGAGTGGCTGGGTGACAGAAAGAAAATGTTATTAATGGAGTCCAGTAAACATGAAATGTTGTTACTGGTGGTTTGCCTCAGGTTTCATTGCTTGGGTTTTTACTCTTACTTATTTGCCTCCATGACACCAATAGGAGTATAATTATTAAGGACGTATAATGATGACATTAAACTTTGTGAAAATTAATACCAGTTGTTAAGGTACTAAAAATTACTTTGAATGATTGATGAGTTGAACACATACTTCACTTATATTAAGTACAAGGTAATACTTTGGTTTATCACAATTTGGATCATATAACGAGTGTGGAATTCCTATCACCAAATGCTGGGGCAAGTTTTACCATTATAATTTGCCCATTGGACAAGTAATTTTTTCTTTCACACTGTTCTTTCTATTGCTAGAAAAAATATGCCTGGTAAATTTCTAGAGTCAAGCAAGTTCATGATAATTCTGAACTATATACCTCTCAACCTCAAAACAAAACTATATACACAAATATACATATCTCTTTAATACACAGACACTCAGTCACACATATATCAATATTAAACAAAAATATCTAAATTAATAAAATAATATTATTTACTTCCTTTTATCTACAGTAGTAGTGAAGTAAAGTATGACTGCCAGCTCTAGGAGGAACATGTAACATAAAGTAATAAAAATTACAAAAAAAGGATAGTTAAAAAAATATTAAACAGTAAGATACGAAATGAGAACTTAATGATCTATACTCTTAAAATTTAACATTATTTTTAATTATTATTTCAAAACAAACCATAAATGTTTGGCCTTGAGGTTTTTTAGGTGCTAGCTGTATAGAAGCTACAAATGAACTGATAAAATACAAGTTAGGTATTTAAGTAGAATTTATGAGGAATGCACAGAATGTAGATGAGATATAGTACTGTTTGTATATTCTGAAAGTGTAGTTCATTAACACTATATTACATGGTTAATGGTACTCTCAGAAAGACAACACATGAATTAAAAAAATTAAAATGCTCATGATCAAGAGCCTTTAGAAGTTCACAATTAAATAAAAGCACCATTACCAAATTTTGGTTTCTTTGCTTTCTTTAAACTTTGCTTCACTTCTGTGATTGAAATCCCATAGCATGACAATTTTTTGTGCTGTGAAATCCTAATGACTAAATGTAAAAAGGCTATAAAATATATGAATAAGAAAACCTTAGATGCAAAATGAGACACACACCAATACAGATAAAACAGAGATTCCACCAGCAATGAATTGATGGACATACAACATTTTAACAACAAAGGTCTATAGAATAAATAGATATTTGAAAGCAAAATCCTAAAAGTTATAGTTCTGTAGGACAGGGAGGGGGCTAGAGCTGGGTGATTTAATCAATAACCTACGAGTAGTAATTACATTGATTGGTGTTATATAAACTAATTGATCAATCAAAATTGTAGTCAAATTGATTAATCAAAATTAATTTCCAATTAAAACTGTTTACAATTATTCCAACAACTAACCAAAACTCCAATTATATCTATTGTCATGAAAATAGTCAACTAATCAAAATTAGCATTTCTAATTATTGATACTTTTCATTATTCAAACACCTGAATTACCAAAATATTTCTATTACGATGGTTTGGTGTTAAGCATAAAGTTACATAATAAGCTGTGTTCTGCCCAATTGTAGCCTTAGAAGGTGGTGTTCTTTTTTACTTTAAGTTTGTTTAGTTTTGGTGATTCAGGGAGGAGCTCATATTTAGAGGGTCTAGGATACGATTCTCACTGACACCAAACTTGCTTGCCTTGTCTTTGTTATAGTGAAGCTATTAGGGCTATCTGCTTCACAACTAGCTAGCAGCCCCCACAAACATTTTTTTTCTCTGCTGGCTAGAAGTAAAGCAACTGGTTGGCACCAACTGACATCACTTTTTTTTTTTGCTGTTTGAAAAACAGTGTACTAATCAATAAATTAAAAGTAATCAATAAATAAGGCCATTGATTAATCAATTAGCAAATTTCGTTAATTGGCCAGCTCTAGATGGGGTAAACAGATATCTAAGAATGAAAGTAATTTTTCTAGCATTCTGTCCATTGAACAGTAAGTTTTTTCAAAACTTCAACTGCACACATACATGAAATATACAGTACTCAATGGTTTGACCGAGAAAAGAATATAGACAAAGTATTACTATTAAATAAGTCACTGATGTCATCAAGACTAATACAGTAAAGCTCACAAACTTTTAATGCATATTTACAAAAATACTGATTATAAGGAAAATAAGTTAATAAGAATTTAGGGCTCACTTGGGATATTGTGTAGAGTTTGAGTTTTCTGGGATTAGTAAAGGTACTGACTTATTGAAGATCTCATAACATATTTTCTCTTGATAAGATCTTATTAAGTTTATACGATTAACCAGGGATAGATTAGATAAGGACCTGAATTCTTTGTTGTTGAAGACAATAGAATAAAAGAACAGAATTCAGAAAAAGACAGTTAAGCAAGATTCACTTTTCTAACAGGGTGACTTGTTTATGGAATAAGTAGCCTTTAGCTTTAGTGGAGGCTGGTACATTAAAAGGATTCAAAAGGTGAACTGATGACTGATTAATTTTTTGTAATTTAAGTATTTTTTCCTTCTATCATTTAGTTCAGCTATATCTTTATTTAACTTAAATGCCAGCTCACTCATCTGCCTCCTAATGTATATTAAATATTAAGAGTAGATCTTATATCAAGACACAAGCACAAGTTTCTCCAAAAGGCAATGTATGGATAATAAGTTCATGATAAATTATCTAAAGCAAATGTTAAGGAGTTAGTCACGTGACATTAAATCTTATGGTTTGGCAAGAAAAGAAAAAGCCTTAAGAACTGAAGTTAGACTCGCAAGGATGAGAGAGGCATTTGGTTATAGACTTGTGAAACTGTACATAATATGAAATATATTTTATTTCTTAAAAGTTCTTATTGCAAGTACTTATTTGATCTTTTATGTGTGATTTAATGTTATTTCTTTGAAAAGTGTCTAACATTATTATTGAGAGCAATCTTACAAATCAAATTTTTCTTGTTCTTATTCTCTGATTTTTAGTTATCACTATCATTATTTTGTGTTCTGGTATTAACAGCTAAATGTTAATAGTAATTTAGTTACTATGAGTTCTAGCATCACTAGTAGTAGTACATCAAAGTTTGGGCTTTACAAGTCTAATATTTATTATTGCTAATTTGTATAATGGGAGCCCTAAGACTATTTTTTGTTTTGTTTGCTTGTTTTCAATATGCATACATACATGTATTATATGTATTATTATATATATATAATATATTATAGAATTTAACATTATAATGAATGTTATTCTATATTCTAACAATTATTAAACTAATACTCATCTTAGAATGATTTAATACAAATACCATCTAAAGTTTATGCCTTCTATCTTAAAATTAAATGTTATTGTTACATTTAAATTACCTTAGTTACTGGCAACGCAGATTATCAATGAACATGTGCGAGATATTTGAGCATGAATGGTTAAGCTATTCTAATCTAACTATATTGTGGTGGTAAAGTTAAAAACAAAAAAACGATCTTTACTTTCTAGATAATAAACTTTTTATTTCAACCAATGTTTCACCATTGCAGCTTCATTTGGATAATAGCAAAACGTTGGCAGAAATAAACTTTTTATTATATAGAGAATAAAGATTAAACTTAAAAGTTAACCTGTAACTTAAAGAACATTTTTTTTCTAAATTTATTTCCATAATATCTAAATCTCTACAGAATATACAACGCATTTTGAAAAACAAGATATTTTAACCCCCTAGTATAAATTATAAGTTATATTTATTATAAGGCAACTGTAATTTTCACTGCAAACCATGCTTGCATTATATTTATAGTATTAATATTACTACTTAGTACTGCTACTAATACTAATATATTCCAAGAGGATTAGACTTAGAGAATTATTAGTATTACTTAAACTTGATGATTAAGCTAAAACTAAAAGGTATCATACACGAAAACAAGTGTAACAAAATACAGTAAACAATCCTCTTACACAACTCCCATCAGTCCCGTGTCGTGGCGTTTGAATTCTCTACTGCCCTCTGCTAAAAATGTACCTTTTCCAAAGAAAACTAAAACCGTTTGTTTGCTTGCGTTAAGCCACATAAAGGGCTATATGCACTTTACCCACCATGATTATAGAACCTGGAAATGAGGAGGGGGGCAAATCTAAACTGATATACATATAATTCAATAAGCTAAAGATGATTAACTTTCATACTGACATGTATACTGTATATTTACTTATTTATATCATATTATACATACACCTAAACGTATTTAAGCTCCATCTGGCGGTATCATACACATGTATATAATAATATTAATTAATATATACTTATCTTGAATGATATACAACCATTTCTTTATATACAACTAGCCATTCTCCTTAAAATAACGGTATTAAATATTTGTTATTTTATATCTTGTTTGTTTTGTTCATAATTGAGGACAAAGCTACACATTGGGCTATCTGTGCTTTGCCCACCACGGGTACCGAAACCCGGTTTCTAGCGTTGCAAGTCCACAGACATCCTGCTGTGTCACTGGGAGGCTACATTATCTTAATGAATAGAATTTCAGAAAAAAAAAAAAAAATCCTAAATGACGTATTGCTGCTCTGCAGTCTTTGTATATTGCTCTTGTTTAAAAAGAAGTAACTACAAAGAAAAATACTGTTCGGTCAGAGGCTGACTGATTATTAAGCCAGTCATTTGGTTATTTAGCGCTGTAAATTCTAGAGTTTGTGTTTACGATGAAATACCTAAGACACGATATTTACCGCATGAGAAAATTATAAGTAATAATCTGTATTGAACAAGTATCCAGAATTTCCAGATTTCAATCAGGAAATATGAATCCATCCCAATTTTGAAAATAAGTCCAAAACCATTCTTCTCCATGATTCATTTCCGCTCACGTAAACATTAAATAACCTTAATTCAGTCAGTTCTTATTATATGTCTAGGTTTTGCTTAGCTGATTAAATATTTATTTGACTGTGCACTTTTTATGCTTTCAATTTTCATAATAATCTACTAAGACTGAAAACAGGCCCAAAATATAACAAAATGCAACAAAACAAAATAACAAGCGACCGCGAGAAAGGACAAACCTAATTCATCAATTTCTAAGTGGGACTGGGAACTCTGATTAATTTACTTGTATACTGTCGTCACCGCCCACAGGCTGTATCCAGTCCTTCAATTCTTTTTCCCAATCCTTCTTGTATTTTTTCCATACTTCGTCCATTTTTGTTGGTGGCATTCTGCTCTTTTTGGGGTTATCCTCAAAATGGCGATTTTCGCGGCTTAATTGGAATATACACAGCGTGGTCACAAGTAAATAGACACCACCTTTTCAGAAAGAATTAAATTTTTCATTCATATTCACGTGAATTGATATATTTATAATTTAATTAATATCTAGTAGATCTTCCTTTCGCTTCGTGGAGTTCGTTGATCCTTTGGGGCATCGTGAGAATCATCTCGTCAATTTTAGATTGTGGGATTTTCGCCATCTACTCCAAGTTTTGAAGCAAGAGTACGCTCTTCGAAGTTGGTTTTTTTGTTGTTTCTTGACTTGCCGGTCGAGTATGGCCCAGAGGTTTTCGATGGGGTTCATGTCAGGAGATTGGCTCGGCCAGAGCAACTTCTGGATACCATTTTCTTCCTGCCACTTTTGGGTGTTTCTAGCAGTGTGACACAGTGCTCCATCTTCCTGGAACAAGGTTGTGTTCTTGTCCACGAAACCCGAGGAATAAAGTGGCAAGAGTCCTTCCTCCAGTATTTCGACGTATTTTGCAAAATTTATGTTGCCAACGCACTCCACTAAGCTCGATCTCCCACCAACCCAAACAGCTCCCCAAACCATCACGCTGAAATCACCATGCTTCACATTTGGCTGCAATCTGTTGAGCAAAAACTCTTGATGAGGCATTCTCCAGACCCATATCCTTCCACTGTCCGAAAATTGAGCGAATCTTGATTCGTCTGAGAATAATACGGTCTTCCAAAAGTCCAGAGGCTTGGTCATCATATCACTTGCCCACTTCTTTCGTCTGACTATGTTGACAGGTCTTATTAAGGGCTTCCGT
>NW_013666171.1:105030-108351 GCF_000517525.1 Limulus polyphemus | reverse complement strand
CTATTTACTTGTGACCACTCAGTGTAGAATGTATCAAACAGGCTGACCAGAATGTTCACGATTGTGAGTGTGTTTTTAATTGAATAAGAGTGGGGATAATATTACTCTAAAATTCTAATGATGTTTAAAATTAATCATTGGCCCAGTCAATCACCGAAACCACCCGTACAACTATTTTACTGTGTTAAAGTCAACTATTACAAATTAGTCTCCTATAGTGACGGCAGAGTAAAACAAGCCTAAAAAAACGCAACCCGTGACTCTCAAAACATTAATGCGACTTAAAAAGAAAGAAGAAACAATTCCGCTTTTTAAGCAGACTTGACTACATTGTAAATTTCCCAGGCTCAGATCACCTAGGAATGAAACGACAATATTTTAGGGATTTTTTTTAAATAATTCATTTTATAATTCATTTAAAATATACATTTTTAAAAATCGCGTTTGAAGAAGTATCTGAGCTTTGCTAATAAGTAACAGCTCTATTAGGAAAAAATATTCGCTTGGCTCGGTAGTTAGTTAGAGTTCGTTAGTTGGTTTGTTATTTGATTTTTGTTAAGCGCAAAGCTACACAATGAGCTATCTGTGCTCTGCCCACTACGTGTATCGAAGCCAAACTTTTAGCGTAGCTGAGCCACTGGAAGAACAGTTTCTAGTTTGTTTGTTTGTACGTTCGCGCAAAGCTACACGCGGGCAATCTGCGCTAGTCGTCCCTAATTTAGCAGTGAAAGACTAGAGGGAAGGCAGCTAGTCATCACCACCCACCGCCAACTCTTGGGTTACTCTTTTACCAACGAATAGTGGGATTGACCGTCACGTTATAACGTCCCCACGGCTGAAAGGGCGAGCATGTTTGGTGGGACGGGTATTCGAACCCACGACCCGCAGATTGCGAGTCGAGCTCCCTAACCACCTAGCCATGCGGGGCAGTTTTCTAGTTAACAACTCTTTACGTTAAAATCATAAATAATATTCAACGTTAAACTGGTACACAACAAAACGTTGTCGAAACGTTGTACATTTGCTGTTATGTTAAACTTATATTAAAGTTTTTCTTCATTACCCATTCAAGCCGTCTCCAGCCATTATTAAATTTAGGCCTATTTATGGCCTTCAAAAAGTTGATAACGTTTTGAAGGTAATAGATAGGCCTAAATAAAATGTTTTTTAATTGTATACCAATTTAACGTTGAATATTATTTATGATTTTAACTTTATATACAAGTGACAAAATACTATAATTAAGTCTTTACGTGTTTTGCAACTTTCGTTTTATCTCAGTTCTCAGCATTACAAGTATTTGTTTTGCAATATGATTGCTTACAAATCTGGTGCCATTAAAACGTTAAAAATACAGTTAATCGCTATTAAATGTTCCTTAGATACTTGAGAAATGTCATTTGGTTTATTAATATGTTTATAAACAATATTTCAATAACCTTCACATAAAGAATTTTCATAGGGAGGCTCAGAATTTTTTTTTCTTTTGTCTCAGGCCTTATTACCACTCATAAAAATTAAAACTTCAGAACTATGTTTAAATAACTGCAAAGAAAACAATGTGATAGTAATTTTGTTTAGCCTCTAGAAAACATTAGGTCTATGTTATACACCAATATCGATGAAAATTAGGTAAATGAAAAAAAAATAACTTGGTGCTTCCCGAGCAAATTTTTATGTACTGTTCCTATTGATAATAATAAGATTGCTATCAATCGAGTACAAAGAAGTCACGTGGTCGGCCAACTTTACAGAGCTCGTGTTGAGAGAGTTCATTGGCCCAGTCAATCACCGAAATCACTAGTACAATTATTTTATTTTGTGTTCAAGTCAACTATTACAAAAAGGCTCCTACAGTGACCTGGTTTAGTCTCTAAGAAACATCTGTGCGTCATCTAGTAGTTGGTGTGTCCAAAAGTGAATCCGGAGATTTACGGTTCGAGCCCTGTTGCCTCAAAACACCATGCTCACAAGAGTGAGGACAAAATTTGACTATTTGGTTATACAAACATACCCCAAGAGTTAGTGGTGGGTGCTATTGAATAGATGCCCTCTCTGTAATTTTTCAATGAGGTGTTCAGGTACGCTGATATCTAATAGATAAGCTTAAATTGCCCGTAAAAAAATCAGTTTCCAAAATATTAATGCAGAGAAAAAATTTAATACAGACAGTAAAGTAAAAAAAATGTAAGTGAACAAGTAGCTATCCCAGCTCTTGCATGGCACCCCGCTAGAGGACTCAGGGAGGGTGATGGGAATGATGCATCAAAGACGATGACGTCATAGTTCCAAAGTACGCATTACTAGGCCGCCATGACAGGCGGCCAAGACGTCATAGTTCCACAAATTGTTACCATAGGGCACAGCTATCTTAGAGAGGGTTGAATTATAGTTCTATATCAGATAGACAGCTATGACATAATAATTCTACGAAAACAGTGAACGTGTTTCTAGGCCGTCATGCCAGGCGGCCATGAAGTCATAGTTCCCTTGAACCCGCATAAATTCGATCAACATGTCTCAACATGACTATAATTAATACAGTGGGTATAAAACACTAATTTATTAGTTAATTACATTTCTTGACTACTTAAATCGTCTTAAAAAGGATGATATCATGAAATAATTAGAACTTGCTGTTTGACTCTTTAATTGTAAATCAAGTCCTGAAAGAGGACGCTTAACACTAATTTATTAGTTCTATACATTTCCTGACCATTTATATTTAAATCCTCCTCCATTGACTACAGACTTATGTTTTCGGATGTAACTTAAGAAATTCCTCGTATATTTAGTGTTGATTGAATATAAGTTTTTTTTTGTAGGTCTGTATGCAGAGAAACTCCTATTATCTTGGTGTTTGTCTGCAACTTTTACTTAGCCTGGGACTTCGAGGATGTCATCAAACACTCAGTCCCTAACTTTTTCTTTTCACCAGCAGAAATAATGCTGTAATGACAATACATTCAGTGTTGTACACCTATTTACTATCAAAAGATTGTTTTTAATGCTGATCTCAAAACTATTGTAAAAGTGTCTCCCTCCTCTGCTAGTCACCTTTTATTCTTTAATATAAAATCTTATGGAACTGTAACTTAAGGAGAATAGTGTGATAATGTGTTATAATTTTAACTTATTCCTGTTACTACAGTGAACATTACTAAATTTTTATAAATCTTATAGCAACAGAAATATAACAATGATTATAAACTAACTTGTATGAAAGTTAATTTAATCTTGATAATCCATACATATTTCAGTTTGTGTTATTTGTAAATATCAAAGGTTATTATGCTATCAGCTTGTAAGATGGACAATACT
>NW_013666171.1:101096-104408 GCF_000517525.1 Limulus polyphemus | reverse complement strand
AAAGTTTAACCTGTAATGATAGACAGTAAACCCAATGTTTCAGTATGTGTGATACCTTACAAGTCTTTACTTACATATATTGAAGGTAACACGCCAGTTTTATGCTGTAGGGAAGTGGTATGGGAAGGTCAGCATGACGGGGGACAGTCAGTTTAGTTACGGATTTCAAGTTCATGACACAATTTGTATAGTTTTTAAAATAAAGAAACTTTGATTACTTTGGAGAATGCTCCTTATGTTCCATTTAGGGTGACTAATCACCAATCAGAACAAGTATATACCACAGGTATTATTACATTGAGCTGTGAGTCAGTATTTTATAAACTAAGATGTTTTTGTAAGTAGCATATATCTTGAAGTTTTGTTCATAAATGCTTCATTATGTTTGTTAAAATGTGTGTTTTTACTTACATATATTAATTAATGATATTATATCGGGTTATAATGAAACATGAGTTTTCTATATGAAATATAAATGGATATTTGCACATATCAATGGAATCTGATAGTCATGAAATGTAATTTATCATAAAAGACTAATTTAGAAATGTATATGTAGTTCAGTAATTCATGGACAAAGATGTTTTCGTAAATGGTATATTAGTGTATCTTGAAGTTTTGTTAACAATTGTTTCAGTATGTGTTATACTTAAGACTGAGATCTTACTTACATATACTAAAAATAGTATATTAGGCTACGACGAGAAGTGTTTTTTTATATAAGAAAATCACAGAGCTCTAAGTTGTATAATTTTTAAGTGAAAATATAAGTTATGTTACTGTAACAGTTTCAAAAATCTATGTGTGGAAATACCCGCTTCGAAATAGTGGATAAACTAGTTTTTTTCTGAGCCTACTGAAATCTTACATAATTAGATTACATTGAATCATTTATTCATTTATGTAGTGACATGTCTTTAGTACGATTTTCGTGTTAATTCAGTTTGTTTTCACACATTTGACAGTCAGTTTAGTTACCTATTTCAAGTGCATGATATGCTTTGTATAGTTTCTAAAATAAAGACATTTTGGAGAACACACCTTACGTTTCATTTATGGCGACTAATAACGTGCTAGAACAAATATACACAGCATGTATTATTACATTGGATTGTAAGTCAGTATTTTATAAACTAAAGTGTTTTCATAAATAGCATATATTTTGAAGTTGTGTTCCCAAATATTTCCGCATGATTGTTAAATATGTAATTTTACTTACATATATTAATGATATTACATCGGGTTATGATGAAACAGGAGTTTTCTATATCAAATATAAATGGATATTTGTTAGAAATGATATTCATGAGGCGTAATTTATCATAAAAGACTAAGCTGGACATGTATAGGTCAGTAATTTATAAATGCCCCCCAGTGACACAGCGGTATGTCTGTGGACTTACAACGCTAGAAACCGGGTTTCGATACCCGTGGTGGACAGAGCACAGATAACCCTTGTGTAGCTTTGTGCATAATTAAAAAAAACAAAAAACAAAACAAAACAATTTATAAACTAAGGAGTTTTCGTAAATAGTGTGTTAGTGTATTTTGAAGTTTTGTTAACAAATGTTTCAATATGTGTTATACTTAAGTCTGAGATTTTACTTACATATACCAAAGATAGTATATAAGTCTATGATGAGAAGTGAGTTTTATATAAGAAAATCACAGAACATTGATCTGTAACTGATGATTTTTATACATTTGATTATCTGTCTATATAGTGTAAGTGAAAGATAATTCTCTTTATGGACCTTCAATGAAGGTAGCATATTGATACAGGTGATATAGAATCCTGAACACACTGGCTTGGGATGCTTTGAACTATCTGTGTAAACCTGAAGTTGAAGCGTGTCACCTTTTCGAATACCACACTGTAACTTTTGTCTGACTATAAACTGAAACATTTTCACAAGTCTGTCTCTTGTTTGTTGGTCTTAATTTCTTCATGTTTCTGTGCTGACATTTGGAAAGCCTATTTGCACCACCAGCATGTCGAGGTCACAATGAATACTGAAAAGCCACCTGGCAGATAAGCTAAACGTGAAAACATGATTAGGAATAAATATTTGTTTCATATGTCCAAGTAGTTATCATAGCTCTTGCATGGCACGCCGCTAGAAGACAACACATGTATGTCGTACTCAGGGAGGGGGAGGATGCCATCAAAGACAATGACGTCATAGTTCCACAAATTGTCACCATAGGGCGCATCTATCTTAAAGAGGGTTGAAATTACATTTCGATACCAGACAGACGGCTATGGCATAATATTGTACAAAAACAGAGAGCGTATTTCTAGGCCGTCTTGACAGCATAAATTTGATCAACATGTCTCAACATGACTAAATACAGTCAATATAAAACTCTAATTCATAAGTTAATCATGTTTCCTGACCGCTTAAATCGTCCTAAAAAGAACGCTTATTATTAATTTATTAGTTAATTACATTTCCTGACCATTTAAATCATCCTAAAAAAAGGACTATATTATGAAATAATTAAAACTTACTGTTTGACTCTAATTAAATCCTGAAAAAGGATGCTTAACACTAATTTATTAGTTCTATACATTTCCTAACCATTTTTATTTAAATTATCCTAAAAGGACAATATCATGAAATAATTAAATGTTACTGTTTGACTCTTTTAATTATAAATAAAGTGATTATTTCAAAGATTTTCGGCGCTTATTTAATATACAAGAAAATATATTTCATTTTACACGTGATACTTTTATAGATTTATCTCATGTTTTACAAGAGTGGACACTACACTTCCACATATGATCAATGTCTACATTTAACAAGGGTGGATACTACACTTCCACATATGATCAATGTCTACATTTAACAAGGGTGGACACTACACTTCCACATATGATCAATGTCTACATTTAACAAGGGTGGATACTACACTTTCACATATGATCAATGTCTACATTTAACAAGGGTGGATACTACATTTCCACATGTGATCAATGTCTACGTTTAACAAGGGTGGATACTACACTTCCACATATGATCAATGTTTATATTTAATTTTGTTAAAATCATTATCTTAATGACTGTCCATAGGATTTTAACAAATATGTTACTATACTTCCACATAT
This sequence comes from Limulus polyphemus, assembly GCF_000517525.1. Classification (NCBI taxonomy): domain Eukaryota; kingdom Metazoa; phylum Arthropoda; class Merostomata; order Xiphosura; family Limulidae; genus Limulus; species Limulus polyphemus. Next base: position 101,296 of record NW_013666171.1, on the reverse strand, counting down.
GATTACATCAATGTCTTGATTTAATTATGTTAAAACCATTATTTTGCGTATTTGAACATCTGCACTAATTCTTTTTGCTACAACTAAAAATAATAAATAAATTATTTACTTTTTATCCATCCATTTATCATATAGCCATTGATCACTGGCAAACACACCACCGAACGTCTTTGTACATACATACCTTGTTTGTTTGTTTG
>NW_013666171.1:93629-101017 GCF_000517525.1 Limulus polyphemus | reverse complement strand
GACCCTCAGATTGCGAGTCGAACGCCTTAACCACCTGGCCATGCTGGGCCCACATACCTTGTAAAGGTATGGAATACATTTCTAATCTGTTCATAGTTTCTCTCATGCATTGTTCTGTAGGACACTTTCTGTTTCGCTTTTACAAGTAAAACATCCATAGTGTTTGAATAAGACAGTTATTATAATCAATAATTTACTTTTATCATCCTACAACTAAATATAATAAATGAATGACTTATTGTTTAACATTACTATTATTTGAAATACAATTTTGAGACTGTCTAAGAAACTATTAGGAAATTACAAACAAACGTTTAAGAATTACAGAGGTCGCCAAGTGGTAACACAGTACAGACAGTGATTCTACAGTACACAAAACCACGATGGAAATACTGACATCATTATCGTCTACACTTCAAACAACCTTAGAGGAGAGGATTGTCACAGTCTGACGTGTTTGATATTCAAGGCCACTGTCGGGTTTTGTTTTACAAAATATACAGAGCAGGACCTCAAGTTTAGAAATTCTTTTCGACCTTTAATGTTAGCTAAACCTTGTTTGTTAGGAAATAGAATTATTGTCACGTGGTCATTGGCACATAACAGTTGAAGACAAAGTTGATCTTGTGTTCGTCTAATCAGAGTAAGACTTTCATTTCTTTTTATCTATTTCAGTTTCATTCATTTAAACTCAGTTTTCCAAATGCATATAAGGACCTTAAATTATAAACCAAGTGATTATTTTAAAGTTTTTGGCAACATCAACTGTACAAATCAGTGTTTGTCATAATCTATATATTATCATACATAATTAACAAAACATCAGTTACTATAATCATATATATATATATATAATGAAAATAAACTCTGCATAAGATTAATGTTCACTTTACAAAACGCCAAATGTATTTAATTAGACTGTAAGTTTCTCTACTTATCAATTATAATACATCTTTATCTATCTGTATACAATATATTTAATAATGAACTTTACATATACTTAATGTTCACCATACATTAATTAGCGTTTTTGTATGTTACTGAAATTTAAAAGTCAGTAAACATAATTCATTACATAGTGATACAAAACAATAAATGTATATTTTCAATATTTGAGGAGTTAGCATACAATCATCACATACTGTGCCCGACAAACGGTCAGAGTGTTTCAGTCGGCTTTGAATAATTTTTTAAGATGAAAGTTTTATTCAATTCTAATTTATGATATTTACATAAACATGTGAAATGTATGAGATCTAATTATACATTATGTACTTGAGTAGTAACAGAAGTTAACCTGATAACTGTCTCCTGGACAATTGCTTCCTGGATATCTGCCTCCACAGCCATACCTTATTACATTACTATAACTGACTAAAACAGAGAAAAAACCCACATATTTCTGGTATTTCATAGAAGAATAAATTATCTAAAACTGTTTAAGTAGGAGAAATTAATACAGGTTTTATGTTAATATTTGTTTATTATAAATAAAAATCCAAAATTATATAACGTAAGTACATGTTTAAATAAGAGAAAATAACAGAGATTTCATGTTAAATTTTGTTTACTCAAATAAAATAAAAATGTTGAACAATGCAAAGTTATATAACGTCAGTACATGTTTAAGTAGAAGAAAATAACACAGGTTTCATGATAAATGTTGTTATATGTGTTATTTTTCCTATCTTAGTCAGTTATATTAATATAAGATATTGCTGCAGGGGGCAGTTGTCCGGGGGGGGGGGAGTTGTCCTACAACCGTAACAGAGTTATTTGTTACCAGGTGGTGTTGACAAACTCGTTCACAAGCTAGAAGTGACTATCATAACCGTAAAAAGACTTTTATTTATAAATCAAGTGATTATCATTCGATTATTTTAAAACAGATATATTTCCTCAAGTGGATTTTAAAATTGTAATGTGAATTATCTTTAATCTACACTATATAGGCAGATGATCAGATGTATAAAAATCGTCAGTTACAACTCAGAGTTCTGTTGTTTTTTTCTTATATGAAACTTACTTCTCGTCATAGACTAATATACTATCTTTAGTATATGTATGTAAAATCAATATGCTCTTTTGTTGTTAACTCCTTCATCAAGTGAGGCAAAACGTATTTATTCATCGCTAAGGTGTTTAATGAACAGGGTATCTTGAGAGATTCACATCCAACAAGGAACCATTTGTTTTCAGGATAATGCCACGCATTAGGTGTGATGAAAACACACTCATCTATATCGTTGTTGGTCTAATGGTTTGTTCAAACTAATGTTAAAGCTGTACCGCAGTGTGCAAGAGCATATGGGAGTGGCTGTATTCTACAGTAGTTAATTCTCGTCAATTTGCATATCACCTGTTGCACAAGGCATGTGTACATCAAAATACATGTTATGATAAAATAACAATGGAGGGAAGGTTTAATCATGGTGACTGGGTATTGCTATTCCACATAGCATATAACCACACATTTCTTCTAATATTTTATTTTGCTAATTTCCAGCTATAAATCTTTGAATTCGAAACAAACTAACAAAGTTTTATCAGTAACCCGAGACTTCACCTTTTAAAACGACTACATTTGTCAAGCTAGGTATTGTGATTTTTAACTAACAATATTCTTAGCCTACTTCACTTGATATCCAATAAGTACAGACATGAATCGTCTAAATATTTTTCAATTGTTTATCATACCTAAGTAACGTTAACTAGCATCTTTTCATAGATGAAAATTTATGCAGCTTTCAAACAGATATTATTTAACACAAAAATGAATGAACGTCTAAAGAAATTATAAAAAATCCAGATCTGTGGTATGTACATTTTGAATCAGCACCGTCTGTTCGTACCTATAATAACTGTAGGTACCAATATTTCAAGATACCACAAATTATTGCTCAAACTACTATTTACTCTACTTCAATAGTCATTCTAGAATTTCTTATATCCAATCATTCCGAGCTGTTAGCTCTAGCTATTTTCGAAACTGAGTTTCATTAGTAATTTTTCTGGGTGGCAATTTTCCAAGTATTGCTAGTTTCTCTGTAATTATAAACCTATAGTTTGGGATGGGCAGAAAATGTCTAAGAAATCGTTATATGCATTGCTTACAAGCAAGACTTCACGAAGTTATGCAGAAATAAAAGCTCAAAAATGTTTCACTTTATGAATTACACTAAGTAAATGGCGTGTAATAACGAATGCAAACATCATAAAATTTGCAAACTCCAGTAAATTGGAGTAATAAAAAGATGAACAAAATTGAGAACTCAGAAAATAATAGACATACGAGACGCTGTAATTCGAATCATCATTAATAGCCCATCTTGGCAGAGAAAACGCCCAAACAATAAATAAAATGGAATAATCTGAAACTAATGGAATATAAACCACATATGAGAAACAATGAAGGTAAAAGAAAAGTCCTACGTCCACCAAGGTGATAACATACTCAGTGAACATATTATAACAGCCAGGAAAGCCTAGTTACCGTCTTAAAACGGCTCATATAGTTTGATTCAAACTCTAATGGGGAGTTTTTTTGTCAAGTTGATAGCACACCAGTTTTCTAAATAAGATCCAGGATCGTCTTCCAGCTCCTAGTGCCAAGACGTTTTTCTGAGGATGGCAGCATAGTAATAACCAAAAGATTAGATATAAACTATTTAATAATTAATATCTATAACAAGAAAACTTGTTAACTAATTAAAAGTATACTTAGAAGATAACAGAGAATACTAACGATGATAACGAAGCCAAACAAAAAAACTCAAAGCCTGAAACACTAGTCACTGCTTGTATAATTGATTTAATGTTTTCAACCTTTACATTATTATCCACATTCCCCATTTAATCCACGGCTTTACCTTAGTAACTTGTCAATGGTAGGAAAAACTCAACTATGACTGCACTTGCTGTGCTTGTTAATAATTAAGGCCATAATAAGGTACAAGGCATGGTGATGGATTTGATAACAGAGATATTGTTTTACAGATGCTGAGTACTTATGTTAAAATGACCTTGGACAGTCACCACGTTGTTACAGCCCGCGTCGCCATACCCAGTCATACACTATCTGATGACCATGCATTTTGAAAATAATCCTGCAGTGTAGTTCCATTGCTAAAGACTCAGTCATAAGATTTTTATGTTCAAAGCACACAATTGTTCTCTCCATGCTTTCCATGTTCCACCTGACATATGAAAACGACAGTTTGCCATTGCCCACTTCAGTAGTCCAATGTTACAGAAATCTATAGGCGCTGCATCCATCAACTTTACGGGCATGTCTTTGTGTATAATAGCATGCATACCCATTTCATTCTCCAGCTACATGAGATATGCAACGACTGAATGGTACGTATGAATAGGACCCTTCATCCTGGTGAACAATGCTTACCATCGCTGGAGTACGACTTTTTGCAGATCTCTTTCTAGGTAGTCTTAGTGTTCCAAGTTGATCTATGTTCTTTTCTTTTTCAATACCATTAAGAACAAGGTATATTCCCATTTTGTTATTTCTAAATCTCTGATCTGAATACATCTTTATTATCTTTATGAACATTTTGAGTTGGAAAAGACTGTTACATACCTTGTATATGCACGCCAAACAATGTTCAAATGTGTTTCGATACATTCTGTTTAATCTCGACTTTACTTTAGCAGTGATTGTTACGTGAATTGTTGAGTTGCGTATTCAAAATCGTTTTAGTGTAACATATTCAACCACCGGCAGTCTACCATTAACAGCTTGCCAAATTGGACATTTACAAGTGCTTACAGTAGAGCATTCTAGCACTAAAGGGGATACTTTGGTTTTTAATTCCTACTGTAGGTAGTGAAACATAAAATACTTCAAGATTGACTAGTATTTTCTAGAAAGGTTTGGGCTATAACTGGCTGTGACATTTAAACCTATACTGCTAAATGGAATTTTAGCTTGTGAGAGGCTGAATTAAAGCTACTTTGATAGCTGATTAGTGAAGAGACTGACCAACAAACATGACGGAATAAGATTTTCTTCTAGTGAGAGAAGAGCTAGAAAGTTTTCTGAAACTTCTCAACGTGTCTGATATATCACTGATACAGCCTGAAACTATGTATGTTGGGTACGACTGCCTGGACCCCCAAGATATTGCCAATACCCATACCCACACCTTTATCCAACAAGTCTAAAGTAATATACTCTTCAGCCTCATTAAACATTATTGTGGTAGAGGTACGGCTATTTTACAAAGCTGAACAGAACTTGATAAAAAGCAACCACTATTTGTCATAAAAGGACAGAGATCCAGTTGAGATTTTTCAGTGTTCTGTGGAAAGGAATCAATATTTTTAAATTATCCAATTGGGAAAATGATCACTCATCCTTCATAAGATCACAAAATTACCAAACAAAGGAGGGGCGTTCACGTATTCTTTCAAACGTTCTACACAGGTGTTCTGCAGTTAGATTACAACTTTGAAAACAAGGTGTAATCAGCCCTACCTTGCCCAGCTCCGTGCCTCTGATATAGGTTACTTACTGCAAGAGTCATTCTGAAAAGCATGCACTCCTGAGGCTAGTCTTCTGTTTCATCTTCTGAGGTGCAGAATGTAGACAAATGAAGGGGTGGTACAAGAATTTGTGCTTACTTGTGATATACGAATTAATAAAGACGTAAATTAGTCTGCAGCATTATGAAAATAATTAACCCATCTAAATATAAATATCTATACGTATGGGTGTGTGCAAATTTTACTATATCCTAAGTTAAAAGTATTTACTTATATGTATATACATTTGAAAATACTTGTTATATGTTGACGGTTTTTTATTATGTCAGTAAGAAAGGGTTTGTTTGTTTGAAGTTATGCACAAAGCTACACAATGGGCTATATGTGCTCTGCCCACCACGGGTATCGAAACCTGGTTTCTAGCGTTGTAAGTCCGCAGACATTCCGCTGTGTCACTGGATGGGGTGGGAGGGCGTAAGGAAGGGAAATATGTAATTATCTTCAAGTCCGTTTTGATTTCAAGCACTTTGACCAGGTAAGCTCAGTGATTTCTTAATATATTTTCGTATTTTTTATTAAGATTACAACATCATAAACCCAAAAAGTTAACAAAACGACATCATTATTTCATGTGCTCTCTGCAGAGTTTTGTTCAAATCAATTGAAATAAGTACTTTTATGTGATCATAACAACTTAAGTGGTCTTTCCTTCTCAAAATTAGTACGTTTAGAATTTACACTAATTAAACGTATTAAATCAAAAAAAAAGTTTTATGTTTGATGCTACTTACAACCCATTTACTTCCACTTAACATTGAAGATTTAGGTGCTAAATCCCATAAAACCTTTATTGTGCTTTGGAGAAGACGAAGGTAGCAATGATTTAAAAGGTGTGAATATCTTGAATATAAAATTTCATTACAAATCATACATTCAAAAGCAATTCCACCTTTGCATAGAAAAGAGATATAGAGAAACAAACACAACAGCTTACTTTAAATTTCGTACAATGGGCTTAATTTGACAGATATATCTATTTAGTTTCACAATATCGATACAATTGTTTGTTTTTTGACTTTCGCGCAAAACTACACGAGGGCTATCTGCGCTACGCGTCCCTAATTTAGCAGTGTAAGACTAGAAGGAAAGCAGCTAGTCATCCCCACCCACCGCCAACTCTTGAGCTACTGTTTTACCAACGAATAGTGTGATTGACCGTTACATTATAAAGCTCCCATGACTGAAAGGGTGAGCGTGTTTGGTGTGATAGCGATTCGAACCCGCATATTGCGAGTCGAGCGACCTAACCACATGGCCATGCCGGGCCAAATTAATTAAAAACTGTTCTTCATTAGTCGAAATTTTGACCAATTTGCAGCATTTTGAATTGAATAGGTTTTTTCTACAGCAAAACATAATGTATTTAATTTAAAAGCAGTTAATTCTAGCTCTAAAACTATATACACAAAAAATACCAAGTTAAAATATAATGATATATGATGAATCTATATATGAAAAAGGACAAAAAATTATGTGTCTGTTTGTCCATTATCTAACTACTCCTAGGTCACTGGCCAAGCCAATCTCAATTAAACTTTGTGGGATGATAGTTTGTAAAAAGGGGCATGTTAATGAGGGTTCACAACCCCTCCAATCCCATTATTGCTGTTATTGTGCATTTATTATCTTTGACTTAAGTAAACGTTAACTACATTCATATTTTGATAAAAGAGTTAGCACAAAGGATCAATATAAAGTGTAACAGACTTAAAATAAGATCCAAAACTCGAGCGTTCTATATAGTACGTATACTTACTCTACGTAGTAAGTAAGTACGTAACTAACTACGTAACGTAACGTACGTACGACGTTACGGTTACGGTTCGTTA
>NW_013666171.1:81102-93619 GCF_000517525.1 Limulus polyphemus | reverse complement strand
CGCTTTCGAATAGTTGACTATTCTTCTTCAGGAGAATAGTCAACTATTCGAAAGCGCTCGAGTTTTTGGGTCTCATTTTAAGTCAACTATATTCATAGATGGCGCCACGTCTTTACACCAAAACAAAAAACTTTATTAAATTTTCTATAACACAGTTTATACACAGTGTGGGGAGGGCACATAAACGTCTTACATACCTCAGAGGAAGACAATAAAAAAAAAGGCTACCCACCACTATTGCAATAATACATAAACTCGGCTGATATGAAGAGAACTTTTCTTGAGTTATACCCACTTCATACTTTGATCCTTGACCTTTCAACTTCGGCCCGTAAGATACTTCTGCGACCATTGATCGTCAGTTAATCACGTGAAACACTGTGAAGTGATATTAAGAGCTGGGTGTTGAAAACTGGTAACAGAAAGTACACCTACCACCACTAGTTTGGCCACTATCCTTTCCTACAAAGTCACTCTGACCCTCGCACAGTGTATACCATGCTTTAAGTATATACATACTGAGTTCTTAAAGCTTATACAAAATCTTTGCTGAAGTAATTATAAATACTATACTAATATGTTATGTTATAAATAAAGTGCCTTGCAAAAGTCTTCACTCCCCTGTGCTGGTAATAAATTTTAGGTATTTTCTTGTGAAAGACATAACTCAAATGGCCAAAAATAGTTAGTATAATAATCTCAGATCAGTTTCTAAAGATTACAAATAACACAAGGTGTATTGTTACACAATTTAGTGATATAACATTTGAAAAAAAAATCTTGAAAACACACGTCGCATAAGTCTTCACCCCCTAACAAGATTATGCAGCTAATATTTGGTTGAAGTTCGTTTGGCAACAACGACAGCTGAAAATCGTTTTGGATAACTCTCCACAAGCTTTGCACAGTATGCTGGACATATTTTTGCCCACTCCTGTTTGCAGATATCCTCCAGTTCTTGTAAGTTGAAAGAATGTATTCGATGCACAGCACTTTTCAAGTCTCTCCACAGACTTTCGAGTGGATTTAGATCTGGGTTTTGGCTTGGCCAGTCAAGGACTTTAATTTTGTTTTTTCGAAACCATTCTTGGGTTGCCTTTTATCTGTGTTTGGGATCACTGTCCTGTTGTAATGTAAACCTTCTACCGAGTGTTAGTTTTTCAGCTGACTTCTTCAGGTTTACCTCCAACATCTATGTATATTTTGCACTGTCCATTATCCCTTAAATGCGTACAAGTTCTCCAGTGACAGCTGCAGAAAAACATCCCCACAGCATTATGGCCCAACCACCATATTTGACAGTTGTGACTGTATTTGCCGGATCATGAGCAGTGTTGGGTTTACACTATACATACCGTTTGTCATTTAACCCAAAAAATTATATTATGGTCTCATCTGACCATAGAACTTTCTGCCACACTGTTGTAGGATTATTGAAATGTTTACGGGTATAGTCCATTCGCGATTTAAGATGCATCTTCTTCATTAGTGGTTTCTTCTTTGCCACCCTACCATACAAGGTACGTGATATTGTCGAGGTGTGTACAGTAACTCCAGTTGCTGCTATTGAAGTCTGCAGCTCCTTCAATGTCACTGTTGGCTTGACAGTCGCTTCTCTGACGATTTTTCTGCTTGTTCGAGCGCAGACTTTTTTAGGGCGACCTGGTCTTGGCAAGGTTGAGGTAGTGTGACACACTTTTCATTTCTTCACAACCGATTTTACAGTACTTAACCATTAAAATTGAAAAACCTTTGAAACTGATTTATAGTTTTCTCCGAAACTGTGATTCTGAACAGTCTTCTCCTGGAGTGAGTTATTTTATCATCATTCTCAATATGTAACAGTAAACCAAATTTTAACTTTGAAAATACTCTGCTTAAGTCAATACTTAAGACTCTATATGACCTAAAGTATTTTTTCACATGGCTCTATAATATACTTTGGTATCTGATAGAGCTGTACAGAACCACTAGCACTAGCACTAGAACTTTAGCAGTGTAGTGACATAAAGTTCAATCAACGATGATAAAATCTGAGGAGGGTGAAGACTTTTGCAACATGTGTTTTCAAGATTTTTTGTGTTATATCACCAAATTGGGTAACAGTGCATCTTTTGTTCCTTGTAATCTTTAGAAACTGATCTGAGATTATTATAATACATATTTTTTGGCCATTTTGAGTTATGTCTTTCACAAGAAAATACCCAAAATTTATTACCAGCACAGGAGGGGGTGAAGACTTTTGCAAGGCACTGTAAATTGTGTGAAAGTTAGGCTTTTTGTATTATTTGTCACAGTATCGATCCCCACGTTGTTCACAACTTGGACAAAGGATGGGTACCTCAGCTTATATTATAATAAATAAAGGTATGTCCGGTTGTATTAGATACGTGTATTCTATCATATATACAAAACTTTGGTTTTAATACATGATGACATACGATACATATGATGATATACTAGAAGTTCAGTTGTATTAGAAATGTGTATCAAAGTCCGTTTATTTCCCACAAAGCTACACGAGTGATATCTACGCTAGCCGTATCTAATTTGGAAGTGATAAACTACTATGGGCTATTATTTACCAACGAATAGTGGGTTTCACCGCCACTTTATAACGCCCCCACGCCTAAACGAGCTAGCATAGATTCGAACCCGCAAGTCGAGTGCTCTAACAACCTGGCCATACGAGGCCATGTATCATACCATTTATACACAAAAAAGCTTCAGATTAAATTCCATTATATATTATACACATGATGAATTCTGAAATTATTTTCCGTTGTATCCTATCATATGTACACACAAAATATCTGATTAAAACATGATGATATATGTTACATATGATGATTCATAAGGATTTATAATGAAATGTGTATATTATGCACATAATATCTGAGGGGTGTGTATAGTTGTAATTGAAATGTGTATTCTAGCATATATACACAAAAATATCAGGTCAATGTCTGATAATATATGATACATATGATATCTGAAGGTATGTCTGGTTGTAATAGAAATGTGTATTCTAGCATATATACATAACATTATCAGCTTAATATATGATAATACATTATACACACGATATATGAGTATGTATTTGGTTGTAATAGAAATGTGTATCTTCATAGTTGGGTTTTCGTGATCTTTAAAAGGAGCAAAAATTATTCCACAAAGTTATTTACTCAATACGTATTGGGTTTCCATTTTTTAAAGTTTTTGTAAATAATTTTCATGTAAAATTAGTTTTAGATTTTTTATTGTACTTTATTTATTTTTAAGTTAGTAGTGTTAATAAGAACTGAAGTAAAAATACTTATTTAGAACGAAAATCATAACAATAGTTGCTATTTCAAGTAAATTATTTCAACAGTTCTTTTGTTATACAGCATCAAATTTTAGTGATCTCAGTAGTTGGATATGTGGCCAACAGATGACGCGACCTGCTTGTGTGACTGGTATCGATGAGTCGAAATTAAAGATGTCTGGAAATCCTAGTGGATGTTATCTTCAATTATACACGAAGTATCACTAGCCATTTCTAACTCTTTTCTGCGCGATATACTTAAGTTATTTTGTCTTCTAACTTTAATTTATTTTTAATGATCTGTATTAGCTACGAATTTTTAACTTATATTGTTTTATTGTAATCTCGTGTACTTTGTACCCAATTATTGTTTAACTTGTTTTGCTTATTTGATGATTCAGTAATTTTACTTTTAAATGATTTCGTAGGATTTTCTGACTTTCTTTATTATCTTCTTTGTTTTACATACTGTCATTTTAATGCTATTCCATTCTCACTCTAACACTGCAACATAATTCATTCCATTTTAATGCAAACTTATACTTTTATACTTTCAGGTTTAGGTACCATAAACACTCAGTTGTTATTGAGCATCATTTAACTAACCCTCATCAGTCATATTTCTAACTTCCGAAAACCCTCAGGTCATCTTTGTGTATGTGTGTGTGTGTGATTTATAATGTTGTTCTTTTCTAAGTGTTTTTCAATAATCAATGTAGAATCAACATATAACACTGAGTGAAAAATAAGTAAATGGGTATTTCTAATGAAATTCTTTGCGTGAATTACATAAATATGAAAAATTGATAGGTTGAAGAGCTTAAGATCAGAACTTATTTTGCAAGTAACTTTGCTAATAGAACTTTCTCAGTCTGTTCTTTATTTACTTAACTACAAGGGTCAGTTGTTTGTTTTTTGTTGAGCACAGAGTTACACGATAGAGTACATGTGATCTGCCTACCACATCGTCGTAAGCCTGTAGACTTATTGCTGAGCCTCTCGGGTCAACTACAAGCGTATGTTATCTCTTCAAGTGGTTCTTGCTCTTAATTATAGATGTCGGCAGTGTCACATTTAATTGTAAGTGTCGCTGATTTAGTAACATTGTCACATAGCTAACAGTGGTTAAGAATCCCCTCTTTCTGGAAATGAAATTACATCTGATCGGTACACAAAACAAGTAAAAAAGAAAAACTTATTATGTGTGTGTGAGTGTGCATATATATATATATAAAGAGAGAGAAAGAGAAATTTGAAACTTCATGCAAAAATAAGTGTATACATAAATGAACATTTCATTTCCTTACATTTGTTTAGCTTTTATATCATGTGAGTAGGCAATCCGACATTAACAAGTTTAATCTTCATTAATTAAAACAATGACCTTATATGTTGTAATTTAGCCGGCTTAATCAGCTCAGGCAATTGCATAGAACTACTTCTGGGATGTAAAATACTTTTACGTCATTTTCTTGCTGGATATCTTCATTAAGTCAATAAAGAACGGTTACCACCATCATTATCAGTCTTATTGTGATGTGATATCACACCTGTTACCTTTTATGAAATAATATACAGCCATTTTGGTGTTACTTGATATGAGATCTTGTACCTCATAAAAGTCTAATAGAAAGCAAAATAGGTATATTTATAATTAATGCACGCGCATAATCATGGGGAGCGTGCTGTGGTTACTTACGTTCGTAGCCCTAAATTGCAGACATATATATGTATAAAACATATTTATAAAGTATAAAAAACAGCCTCAGTTACCATCTAAATGCATGATTTTCAGCAAATATTACAAAATCTCTTCAAGAGGGCATCCTCCGGACTGCCCAAAATGGCTTGGTACTTATTTTCTCTATCTTTCTAAAGTAACCCCCCCTTTATAGATTTCGGCCTACGCCCATGTTAATATAATCAATAATGCGATATCTATTGTTATGTTTTAAAAACATGGGTTTTCTGTAGAATATTTAGGAAGTTCGAATATGTATTTTATATATTTCGAAGATCTAACTAAAATGAAATTCCATTTCTAACAAAGTACATACCAACCAATAAATGTTTGTGCTTTCGTATGACTTTATTTGTTCTGAGAGCAAGCACAGTAATACCGAAAGATTAAAAGAATTCATAAATAACTGGAATTTGTTTAAACTGTGTCGCTTATTTCGTTAGGAGCAATTCAGTACAAGCTGATGTCTTGAATTTGTAATACAAATATATTATTCAAAATATTTCTGCAATACAGCACGCTGTTTGTAAGCGTCGTAGAATGCCAAGTATTTGGAAGCTAACATTGCATGCAATACATCTCTGACAAGCTTAGTAGCTGTTCAGTCAAAATAGCCGAGACGTATTTTCCACTAAACTTCCTAAATGACCCATTATAGCTTGTTCACACATCATTTGAACTGTCACCTGAAAGAGAAGTTACTTACTTCATACACAGAATACGTTAAGGCACACTGTGTGAGTTTGATCATGTAGTTATTTTGATCGCTGCTAAAATAACTCCTAAAGGGACAGTTAGATTAACTGTTGCTATCAATTAATATGTATTTCGACTTTAACAATTTGTTACACAAAGCCAGGTAAATGATTGTGAAAAAACATACATCAAAAAAGTCACTTTGCTTTGTTGCAAACTTAAAATACGTACAGTTGTTTGAGCTATGATAATAAACGTTTATTTTGATAACAATTCGCCGTGTGTTTCATTAATTAGAAATGACTCAGACAATCAGTCATGTTTGTACGTGATGTCACACTTATTACCTTTCATGAACTTATATTCAGTCAACTTGGCGTTACTTGACATAACATTTTTCGTCTCAAAAAATACTGATGTAAAACAGAAGAGGTATGTTTATAATTATAAAAGTATGGTATATGTCAGTAAAAATAACAAGTGATAAAGGTAGTTCTTCTATCTTGAAAGCAGATCAATAGGCAAGACCGTGTAATTCTGGAGGCTTTTTACACATGTATTTATACATTTTCAAAACTTCTCTTAATTAAGGCATTGGGCTCATTTAGTTTATTTTTTTTTTGTCTTCACATATCATTGCAATATTGTAGTTAATTTGCATATCAAATTGCACCAGCTCTCTCTTTTGAAGATTATTGAAACATTTTCATAATAGATTTGCAAGTTGAAAATTGAAACTATGTTTAGTGTGTTACGATTGTTTGTTCTTGTGTTAATACCACTTGCTCCTATTATCTGGTAGATACATCCCACAACGTATGAGCGATTGTTTGTTCTTATGTTAATACCATCAGCTTCTATTATCTGGTGGATACATTCCACAATGTATGAACGATTGTTTGTTCTTGTGTTAATACCATCAGCTCCTATTATCTGGTGGATACATTCCACAATGTATGAACGATTGTTTGTTCTTATGTTAATGCCATCAGCTCCTATTATCTGGTGGATATATTCCACAATGTACGAACGATTGTTTGTTATTGTGTTAATACCATCAGATCCTATTATCTGGTGAATACATTCCACAATGTATGATCAATTGTTTATTCTTATGTTAATACCACCAGATCCTATTATATTGTGGATACATTCCACAATGTAAGAACGATTGTTTGGTCTTATGTTAATACCATCAGCTCCTATTATCTGGTGGATACAATCCACAATGTATGAACGATTGTTTGTTTTTATGTTAATACCATCAGCTCCTATTATCTGGTGGGTACAATCCACAATGTATGAACGATTGTTTGTTTTTATGTTAATACCATAAGCTCCTATTATCTGGTGGATACATTCCACAATGTATGAACGATTGTTTGTTTTTATGTTAATACCATCAGCTCCTATTATCTGGTGAATACATCTCACAATGTTAATTTCGAATTATGCGCTATTTCTAAACGAGACATTTTATTTCAACAAATACGACTGAACATCATTAATCTATCTTTGTTGCCGAAGAAAAGGTTGCCACTAGAGGGATACAGAAATGTTCTCGTGACCAAGGTGTTAGTTTATTAAAAGTCTCTTTAGTAGCAACTCATCAATCCTAACACTACATGGATAATATTTTAAGTATCAAACGAAAAAAAAAGTCAGCATAAAGATCAACATGAGTTCAGAGAAAACAATTGTATCTTTTTCATTCTGTTTCACACTATATATATATCTTTAATTAATGTACTATTATTATTGTAGATTACGTGTTAATTAAATATAACTGTTTTATTGACTGTACATTACAGTGCCAAACCTAGTAATGGACACTCATTTTTAGTGTATTTGTTTGTCACTGAACGTCTATTTTTTTAAATATATCAGAGAAAAAACAAAATACTTTTTTTTTCAAACCTATCATAATAACGTGTACGTATTCACTCACACTCCAGTACGAAGACCGTTTACAATGTCTCATGTTCATGTTATGGTAGTTTTGGAACACAAGAGTGTTAGTAATTGGTGGTATTGCTTTCTTCTGGGGTTCTGTTTTCGTATCGAGAGTCCATAATATTTATTACTTTTTCTTCAAGGTATATTCGGTCGTAATTTGTGTCGATCTGGTACATCAAACACTGTGGAGTTATATTGTGTTCTTTCTCATCGTTTCGTAGTATAGCAAACACTACTTCAAAAGTATTGTAGAAATACTTCAAAATATCAGAATTATCACTTATGTTCGATCCCAAAATGCTAAAAGTGATCATTGTGTTTAAGATATAACAAATAATTTTTCAATCTTTTTTTATAGATATCGCATAAATACATGTTATCTTCTATCAAATATTAAAAAATAATCTAAATTTGATTGACATGATTTACACCTATGGTTGAGAAATGTTTTAGTTAAAATGAAAGAGAAACCATTGCGAGGCATCAGAGACGATATTTTTTAACTGTAGAACTTAACAATCTAAACTAAGTCTTAGTTGAAGACAAGCATAGTTTCTTTATGGAAAATAAATAAAACTTATACCAGTATTAGTGAACTAAATCTAGGTTACGCATATTGACAATGCCCCCATAAGAGAGAAGTGTTGTTATGGTTGTCTTATTTTTGATAAGAAGTAGTTTAAACATACTGACAATGTCCCCATAAGAGGGAAGTGTTGTTATGGTTATCTTACTTTTGAAAAAAGTACTTTAAACATACTGACAATTTTCACATAAGAGGGAAGTGTTGTTATGGTTATCATACTTTTGATAAGAACTAGTTTAAACTTACTGACAATGTCCCCATAAGAGGGAAGTGTTGTTATGATTATCATACTTTTGATAAGAAGTAGTTTAAACTTACTAGCAATGACCGCATAAGAGAGAAGTGTTGTTATGGTTATCTTATTTTTGATAAGAAGTAGTTTAAACATACTGACAATGTCCCCATAAGAGGGAAATGTTGTTATGGTTGTCTTACTTTTGATGAGAAGTAGTTTAAACTTACTGACAATGACCGCATAAGAGGGAAGTGTTGTTATGGTTATCTTACTTTTGATAAGAACTAGTTTAAACTTACTGACAATGACCCCATAAGATGGAAGTGATGTTATGGTTATCTTGCTGTTGATGAGAAGTTCTTATTAACTTATTAACTATAGACTAAAATTGGATGAGATAAAGTATATGATATAGGCAGTAATTTACATAACCATTAGGTACCAGTAAAATCCACAATCACCAGATCTCTTTGTAACATCCGTAGAATTCATATGATATATATGGAAAATGTACATGTTCGTACAACCTATTCCAAAGAATTTGTAGAATGTAGGAATCTGCGAATATAGGATATCCAGGAAAAAGACAAATCTCTGTGTAATCTTATAGTTAAAGTTTGTGAGAGTTTTCAGGAATAAGATAACTTCTCGTTTATTTCTAAAATCTGGTTTTATGAAATCTGAACATCCATAATATCCTATTTTCTTTCTTCTTTTAAGTTCTTGATAATTTCTAGTATTCTTGATTCATTATTAGATTGTATAATTAAGGAATCATTATAAATTAGTATTTTTTCTCAAATATTGTAATTTAATATGATAATCTAAAAAGACTTATGATACTTAGCCGGATATGCAAAATTCACAAATACATTCTGTCATTTTGGTATCAAGTTGCAAATACGCTATGTCGTATTTGAAGCACAGCACATTTCTTTGTTTTAGAATAAAATGACTTTATGCTATTGGTGTTAAGATGGGAATTGTTATGGTATAGAATATCAAATAAAGCTGTAAATTCTTCTTATTTTTAGAATCCCTGAAGGCACGAATTTTTCCTTTTCCTATGTCAGTAATTATTGCATCCAATGCTTCAGTAATAATGATTTTCTTTACCTAATGCTAATTTGTTGTTGTTGTTGTCTATAGCAAATTTATTTAAAAAAACACGGCTCTATAATTCAAACTGTAACTTATTGGATCTGCACATTATTGAACAACAATGAGTCTAAGATATGATTGTCATTCTTAACATTTTATTGGCAACAGCTTTGAAATTACACTGAAACAGTGGTTTGAATCTGTACATATGGAACAGACACAATTATCAAATATAAAATTGCAGTTTCAAGAGCACATAAAAAAAAAATACAGATTTGCTGGTGATCACTTTCACGTCCACACTCGTAAACCCGACATCATTGCATAATACACTGAACTGGAATTCAACAGCTCATACAATGGACGTCTCAGATTGGCCACTCTAAAAATAAACATGTATCTATACAAACGCTGATTCAACGGTTATGTTTTCAAGATTATAAATTTATTTGACAACGCCTGCGTTTGTTTCTATCATTAAGATAACCATTGTGGCATAATCTGAAACATCCGATATTCTAATACTGTCCTTATAATCAAAGTTAATCATAATGAGAAAAGGCTAATGAATATATTTTGATCAGATTAATAGGAAATTAAAATAATCAACAAAAAATAAAGTATTTGGATAATGTTTGGAGTGGTGACATGGTAGCCCAAATAGTGAGTTTGTTCACATTAGTACAAAAAAGTTGAAATTATGAGCTAACTGTATATAAGCCGTGTTTACTAGATGCTGCACATATAATTATTACAAAATCTAGAATGAAATGTATCTGTTTTCTTTTGAAAACTAGTGAAGACATGTTTCACAGAAATTTCCCCAACATAAAGGAAACGCAGACTAAAGGTTAATATTCGCCTTTGGGGATGAGAAGTTATGTAAAGAGTGCCCAAAGTATAAATAAATTGATCATATTTTTATATAACATTTCAATTTAGCATTTTCTGATATCTTTGGTCTATGATTACATGTAGTTAATGTAATCAGTAAAGAAATATAATCACAATGAAAGAGAACACCTTGCGCATCATAGACCGAACATGTGCAGAGAAGGTTAAGAATTTCATATAATTTCATGCACACAGTAGCTTTAGTTTTTGAGGATATCTATTTGGAAACTGCTAGATTAATTGTATGTTGCAATAAACATATCTTTTTGCAATGGTTTTCTCAAGAAAATATTTAAACATCAAAGAGCGTGATATTTTATCTTTTGGTGACTTTTTTCTTATAAAAATGAAAATAGTCAGTTTTGAAATGCAAAAAACTTTTAACATAGTAGACGTAGGAAAAGTAATCTTTTTAACGAAACTAATCCACAAAAATATGAACGTATCATTCCACGTGGGACTAAATACAAGCGCTTTTCTGAGAGTTGCTTCCCTGCGTGTGAGCTCAGGTTGATGCTCTTAGCTATTTGAGTGTTATCATCACATACGAAATTATTTCATTAACATTTCAAGATCCTTCGCGTATCTAAATTTCTGCAGTCTATCGGCCAAAAATCTCTTCCAAGATATTCAAAATGCTGAGTAGTCTTTTTAAACAAAAGGCTAGTCGGTTCGTTCACCTCTAGCATACTGTCTTTTCTGTTCAAGACTCAAAAGTAGGCGAGTGATATTTCTTAAACAATTATTTTCCAACAGAAATCATTAAAAATCAATAGAACGAGATTAATCTTTTAAGTGCTTACGTCAGCAAAAGTAAGCGCCATTGAGGAAAAAGCAACAAAAAACATAAAGGTTAAGCAATGTAGTTACAAGGTTACTCGGATGCAAAGGTCTGAAAAAAAAATCTAAATCTTAATCACTTAACCTCCAAGGTATATGTGCAACCATATGATGGGCATATGTTTCGATTTATGTTTGTTTTGCTCAAAATGAACTGTTTTTTTTTGGTGCTTATAAATAAATATCAAAATTTAAAAAGTACTAAAATGTCGAAATAAAACAAAACCCAACATATTCAGGATCATGTTGATTACGTACTTTATACGTCTTTCTTGTCCATTGTTTGCAAATGGCCAGGTGGTTAGGGCACTCGACTCGCAATTTGCAGGTCGCGGGTTCGAATCCCCGTTACACCAAAACATGCTCACCCTGTGTCCGGACTAGGAAACACCATACGAAACTACTATCAGCTTTGGATAAAATATTAACTACTATCTCGATATCTTTAAAAAAGTAACAAAAGAAAATGTTTAAATTATTTTTAGACATATTGATTTGTATTTATTTTGATGTTTATTAAGAAAGATATCTCAAATTGAATGGTTAAACAAAATCCAAAGACACGAAATAAACTTCTGTAAGTTGTTATAAATCACTTAAAAGTTAAAATGTTCTCCAGACTTCTTAATTTGTTTACAAATCAAATGGTATTTTTAATACCCATGCAATAAGCAGTGTCAGATATTGAACATGGTTACTAGAGATGGTTGTGATGTAAATACATCTATAAGCACTATCCAGTATTGGACATGGTTACGAGAGATGGTTGTGATGTAAATACATCTATAAGCAGTATCCAATATTGGACATGGTTACTAGAGATGGTTGTGGTGTAAATACATTTATAAGCAGTATCCAATATTGGACATGGTTACTAGAGATGGTTGTAGTGTAAATACATCTATAAGCAGTGTCAGATATTGAACATGGTTACTAGAGATGGTTATGGTGTAAATACATTTATAAGCAGTATCCAATATTGGACATGGTTACTAGAGATGGTTGTGGTGTAAATACATCTATAAGCAGTGTCAGATATTGAACATGGTTACTAGAGATGGTTGTGGTGTAAATACATCTATAAGCAGTATCCAATATTGGACATGGTTACTAGAGATGGTTGTGGTGTAAATACATCTATAAGCAGTATCCAATATTGGA
>NW_013666171.1:70655-80677 GCF_000517525.1 Limulus polyphemus | reverse complement strand
AACATGGTTACTAGAGATGGTTATGGTGTAAATACATCTATAAGCAGTATCCGATATTGAACATGGTTACTAGAGATGGTTATGGTGTAAATACTTCTGTTTCCTGAAAGACGACTTGCTGCATTTAGTAACATAAAACGTTTGGAGGAACTATCTCCTATAGTTAACTACAAAACCGAACAATATAAAATACACCTTTATTTTGCTTTAACCAAACAAATGTATGAGGGAATAACAGATCACAACAAAACAGAAAATTAAGCTACTTAAATTAAGAGCCTATAAATGAAGATTGGGAGAAACATTATCATACCATAAATACTCTGATGAAATTCATAAGCATAGGTTTTAAGATATAGCCAAAAGTAGTAATTTACAGTAGCATCGTTCTGTAGTTGTTCGTTGTAGTTAGAAACAGATTAGCTTCACGTAATGTCCATACACTGACTAGTAGTACATTTCATCCCAGATAACATAAATATTTTAGGAGAGTTCATGTTCAATAAACATCTACAATAGTTATCCATTGTTGAACAGAAGTGAGTGTTCAGAAAACATCAACAATAGTTACACATTGTTGAACAGAAGAGTGTGTTCAGAAAACACCAACAATAGTTACACATTGTTGAACAGAAATGTGTGTTCAGAAAACATTTTTCATACTTACCCATCGTTCAACAGAAGTGAATGTTCAGAGAAATCCTGAAATTATTATCCATTGTACAAAAGAAGTAAATGCCTGTAACACTTACCCATTCTTAGCAATAATGCAAGAATAGTAAACACTTAAAATAGTTATCCATCAGCCTGCAATAATACGTACTCAGGAAACAAGTGACAAGCCAATCATCAGCAGAAGTGTATATTTTGAAAACCCATAGTCCATGTTCAGTACATTTCAACAGTACTTACACTATCTAGCAGTAATAACTGGTGTTCAGTAAATACCCTAATACTTACCAACCATATAGCAGTAATATGTATGCAAATGAACATAACATTCATTATACTTTAAACGTTTTAATGACTATACTAAACACTACATTTCTGTAGCATTTGTTACTCTTTGGTGAGATTCATTGTTAGAAGACAGAGCTTGATTGATTTTTAAAACTTATAATCAGGGCCACAATTTTATAAATTGAAAGTCCTATTATTTGTCATTTTCGAATAACATAGCATTGATTTATGTTACTGAGATATGAAGTAAAAGTTTGGAGATCATATCACTCTCTATATATCACTTTGGGCCAATCTGAGACGGTATGATTTATGTTACTGCGATATGAAGTAAAAGTTTGGAGATCATATCACTCTCTATATATCACTTTGGGCCAATCTGAGACGGTATGATTTAAAGCATGGTTAAAAGATATTTCTTAGAAATAAGCACGGATAAAGATATGTTGCTTCACATGAAATAGGTGTGGCTTTCCTCAAATACTTCTCAGTCACAGGCTGTCATAACTGAATGACACCACAACAACTCGAACGGTAGCCCTAAATATAAATACTAGTAATTATAGTTTCTTTCGGAACTCAGAAAAAAAAATACTTATATTAATACAAACAAAAATAGAGACATACATGTAAACCTATTTTAATTATATGATTTTAAGCACCATTCAAGGCATTATGAAATTACGTAGGTCTAAAATGCATCAAATATGTATCAATCGCGTCATTGGAAAATTTAACAAACTTCTTACATCAGTCTCTAGTTAGCTTCGCATAAGACGGTACATTACGAGATTTAGAATTGATTTTCACGTGGATATGCTATTTTAACTCTGCAAAATACTGTAAGTAAATTATACTAATAATTGGTTTTTATTTTCTACTCACAAATATTATTTTTCTCTGACTTTTTGTTTCCCCCCAATGTATCAATAATTTATTATTATTCTCTCTTGCAACATGGTGTCCAAAACATTACGGGAGGAGCATAAAGACATTTTACAATTCACTTCTCATTATTTAAGGCGATTAGCAAATACGTAATTACACATTAATGAATCTTTTACGCCCCTTAAACATTGTAACAATAAATGTCAATTATTGATTTTTGACAAACCTAATAAGATAAATAGATCACAAAATTGTTTTCTAAGCATACCAGTTTAATTTAAGAAATAATAATTGTCATACCTATTACAGCACAAACATTCAATAGTTGTTATGCGATTGCTACATATATCTCCCTAAATATTAATAACCAGTTCGTAAAAACTTGACTAAGATACAGTTGAAATATAAAGTATCTAAGACATTAAAAAAGAAGACGTTATCACCCGAGGTATTTCGCTAGGGCACAATATAAATATGGATAAAAGTAAGAAAAAACAACAATAAAAATGTTACATAAAGGCTGATGTACCTTAGAAACAAAATATATGTTATACGTATATATGTGTGTATGTGTACTTTTTACATTATAATTGTAATATTTCTTTTCGTAAAGTTTGTAAAATATAGTATGTTTTAATTTAGTTCAGTGAAGTAAACAAACGTTTAGGCATGTTATTTATCGAGAAATATTTTCTGATAATTATATTTCAGTGTTGTATATTTAGTGCAAAGTTCACAATGGGCTGTCGGCGCTTTATCCACTGCGGGGAATTGAACCTCGGATTTTAGTGTTCTAAGTCAATAAACTTAATGCTGACCCACCTGGGGTCTTATCTTTGAAAGATAACAGTTATTGACATTAAAATGACATCATAGTTTCAACAAGTAATCCCCACTACAGCTATCTTACGTTGTAATACATCATTCTTGAAATAATTTTAACTTCCACTGTATAAATACTACTATTTATGTAATTAGAAATTGTAATAAGTATCAATAATTGCATGAAAATAGATTGCGTCATTACCACATATTTTAAGATATTTTAGGATGTACGCTCAATTGACGGTTTTTGAATTTACACCACATTTCGCTTAATAATAGTTCCAGAAAGTATGGTCTATGTATTATTTCAGATTATAGATATTTTATATTTTCTAATATTTAAATGTCGTCACTAGTTGAAGAAATCAAAACAGAACAATTAAAGGAAGTTGGTAAGGCTACAAAAACGAATTCCATAAAAGTCATAAAGATTTAAAATAGGCCCTCTCAGTAGAAATTTATTCTACCAAATGTTTCTAGAGTTCGAAACTAGGGAAAATCAGGATGTTGTCCAGTAATCGCGCTCAGTTCTTCGTTTTTATTATTTTTCGACACGTTTAAAGACCTTGGATATTATGCATTTTACTTCAACCGTTAAGTGTTCTGCTCACATTTAATTTCTTCTAAAAATGGTTGAGGTTTCAATGGGTCGTTCGTAAAGTTACATTACACAGATCCAAAATATATCTGAGTAAAAATAATACAATCTAGATGCATCCATTCAAAGCTGATATCAGTGAAAGATAAATGATTCTCCAAAACATATATACTGCTTATGTACATTTCCACAACGATGTGAGGGGAAAAAGGTGGAAAGGAGAAAGAGGTGAGGAGGTTATAACTGATATGACATTGATATGACTATATAACATAATAAACATTTATAGACACTCTATATATGGAGCTGTACATAACGGTATGCCTATAGGTAATCATTCTGTGTCATTGGAGTGCCAGGGCTATTCAAGTTCCAGCTTCTAAATAGAAATTTTATCATTTTATTTAATTACATTGCGCTTCAAAGAAGAGTTTCTTTAACATATCATCGATGAAGTAGCTGCCTCATAACTGCCAATGACCTGAACAATATTTATCACAATTGTCATTTATAGGTAGAACTACATTTATCCATGCTCAATTCCATTATCCGCGTACGCATCACAAAAAGCGCACAATAGAAGACGAGACTTCTTTCTGTTTTAAAAAGCTGTTATGAAAAACACTCGGTTTTTTTTTGTAGGTACGTTTTTTTTTTAATGGAATGGAGTAATGTGAAAGTAAATTTATTTTAAAGCATTCTTCGGTCATTGCAAATATTTCAGACGTTTTCAATTAACGTTGTTTTGGTTTATATTACTGTTTTCTGTATTTTATTGATGTATTCTTGTCACACACACACAATTACATCTCGTATATCCGCGATTTTTCACATATCCGTGGGCCGTTGTTTCGAAGTATGCGGATAAACGGAGTTCCACTTTATTTAACCAAATAAAAAGGTCATATACTCAACTACTAATAGTTTCTTTCCTCATCTATAGTTTACGAGGACAAAAATATGAAACTCTGTATATAACCCAAGCGCTTTCGAAAGATGGATCTTTCTTCATAAGAAAGAAATTGTTTGCCCCTGAAGAAGAAATGTCCACCTTTCAAAAGCAATCAGGTTATAGGGTTTCATATTTTTGTGTTTAATTGATTATTAAATCTAGGTGTTTTCCTATCAACACAAATATAATTTACTATATTACTTCAGGATAATCCAACACTAACTTCAATACAGTTTAATCTCTCTGAAAATCCAATGGGTGAGATAAAAAACATTTCTCTTATCATTAACTTCTTTGCAATATTGTTGCATTAAACCAGTGCATCTGTTTTGATGACAATCAATTCGAATTTAGCTAGTGGAACGTTAATTATCACAACCATAGTTTATATGAGAATTGCAAAGATAAAACCTACAGCCCTGAACTATAACATACTGGAAGTATTTTGGCTAAAATAAGCCAGCATAAATTTGTACAATCCCACAAAAGTCTCTATAGGAAGAAGAAGATTTAAATTTACAACACCATGCGTCTTCTTATCATACGCACTGATATATAGTATAGAAACAAGCGCAGCCTAATCTTTTAGACAGTCGCTTTTTGTTAAAGGGTAGAAATACGCACGATAGGTCCTGTTCTTATGCTTTCTTGAGACTGGGATGATTCTGCTGACAACATGGCAACTGCCTCTGGATTTGGTATATATGTTGGCATAGCAACAGCAGTAGTGGTAATATCATCGCCATCTGACGGAGTTTTCATTGTTGTAATTAAAGGTGAAGCGTTGTTAAGACTGGAACGGGGCATAATATTCACCTGGTCCTGTTGATGGTCAGCAGAAGGGGGCGTCTTATTCGAAACTCGAACGTCGATGTCATTTAATTCCTCTTCTTGGTCTGTGGCTCCCAAGCCTTTGTGCTGCTGACGGGAAAATATGCAGATTCTTGTTTAAAGCGGAACGTCACTAAACCTGAAATACAGTTAGTTGATCTACTCAAGATTATTGCGTGGATTTTGAAGGTGACATGAATCACTTCTAGTTTGACATCATGAAGATTTTTTACAAATCAGACCATGATTAGGATGTCTTTACTCTGATCCTGAGACATCACAAAATTCAATTGATTTGGTTAAGGAACATATTGATAAATATGTGCATACTGTTTGCAAATAAGTTTTTCTTTTATTCTGTCTGTTCTCTAACTGAATCAGTTGGACTCCATGATGTGTAAGAACAGGAATAAAGACTTCCTAATATAGGTGAATATCGAAACGATGATGTCAATAAATATATTGTTTCTTGAGTTAGTAGTAATTAAAGTTTAATTCGATAAAAACATGCTTAACACATTAAACATAGCACCAGGAAACTTAAAAAATACTTAACTTTCTCTTCACAAATATCCTGGACGATCGAATTCACCTAATACAAACAATTGATTCTGAGTGGATGTAAAATGTATAAATTCATTACATTTCAGTGATATTCAGAATTAATTAAAAACATAATATGAAAGCCCTATTTATTATTCCATGTACAATGATATGCAAATATTTACTAAGCATAATACTGATCTCTTATCTATGTCTTAGGTTTAGACTTAGGCAAGTAACATTGTCCCCCATTGGAAAACTACACACGTGCTCATGATGTCATCCGCTTAAAACGTTTCTACTAATATTAAGACTTAAATTATACAGGATGTTCTAAAATATTGTTATTATTACTGACTGAAGAGCATTATTTTGGTTACATACGCAAGTTAACCAAGGTATATGAGGTGTTGGGTGTAAAATAAACTATTTGTATTCAGAAACGGAATACACAAAAATAAACAATTTTAGCATAATATATTTCAAGAAAAAATTTAAAGCATCATAAATTAGAATTATTAATAACTTCTGTTTCCTGTGTTTTATACCTATGAATAACCGGTACAAAATTCAAATAACTACCTTAGAGTAACCAATTATATATTACTAATATATTCGAACAAAAAGGTATTTTTGAAGGGAAAAGCAAATATTAATTCAAAAACAACCAGAGTAAGATAAAGTAATGATATTTTATGAAATTCTATTACAAACATACTTTTAACTTATTCATATGAAAATAATGTGCATAATTTTTTATTAAATTCTCTTTGATTTTTCCTACCATCTGATGATACTCCGAAAATACACCAAACACGATTGATAACTTACGATGTATTTCTTTATAATACATATAATATTTTTTAGAGGATATGCCATATTCACGTTTTTCTTTGGCACCGTTACTATAAACTTATTTATAAAATAATCGAAAAAAATAACATTTTCTTTCCCAGTGCTTTCCAGAAACAAATTATTACAGATATATAACAGAGCTTTGAATTCTGTGATTATACACTTTGAGGAAAACGTACTTAACACACACGGCTATAACAAACCTGAACGACTGCTCATCTTTTCTCACATTAGGTGGTGATAGTTAAACATCTAAAGTAGCTGTGTTTTCAAAAGTTCGCGCAAAGCTGTTCAAAGGGTATATGTACTAATCGTCCGTAATTTGAACTAATTGATTAGAGAGAAAACAGCTACTCAACAGGATCTACCGCCAACTCTTGGGCTACACTTGTCTGACAGAATAAATGGATTTGACTGTCATCCTCATAACGCACTTTGAGCCCCAAAAAATGGAAAGCAACGTGACATTCTATTTAGCGGTAATTGGACACGAACGTTAGGCTCAAGTAATTGTTAAATATATATGTCTATACATCTATATACACACATTAACCTATTACCAACTGCATCATGAAACACAAATATGATTGTCAAGAAAAAAATATGTTCCATCTACTGAAGAATTAAAAGACTACACAAAGAAAAGATGGAAATGAATAAAAAACTCTATAACACGAGCGCTTTCGAAAGGTGGACCTTTCTTCTTCAGGGGCAAACTGGGAAAAAATATATATATATAAATGACGACTCAGGTTGACTAAACAAGGAGTTATTCTGTGAAGTATTACATTCGCGAAAGAAAGTATATATATGAATAAACGTTTTCAGTATAAAGACGGCAAATCCTTCGTGAAAATAGTGAATAAGAAAGAATTGGATCAACAGATTGTGTTTAACTTGAAAGACTTATTAAAAATGTCCACAGAGCTTACATAAATTAAGGTTTCAGTTTAAATATTAAACGTAAATATCTGAAGCTTAAAAAGGTACTGGGATGAATTACAAATGGTTTTAAATGATAGCATTTAATATTTTCAACCTGAATGACACTTTATGCTTAATTAGCGAAACCGCCAAATCAGAGGCTTCTGAACTTTAGATGGTCATCCCTATTTCTGTGTCACTGAGAACGGAGAAGGCAATCAGTCTGCAGCAACAGCTGCCACAAGACCTTTCTCTGGCTTTGAACCAAACAGCGAGAATGTAGTCAAACTTTTAACATTCCCTCATCTGAAAGAGCGGGAAGTGCTTAGCAGCATTGCAGCGCAAATCTTAGATCTTTCGATATTCAGCCCGTCACATTTACTACTAGACTACGCCAGATCTATTTGAAACAATGTTTTAGATGATTTGCATGATTTGAAAATTTGTTAACAACATTAGAAAGTATAAACCGATTTTTATAATGATTCGAATATTTCCAAAATTTATAATAATGGTACAATATAATTTAAATGAAACAAAGAAAAATTATCATTTTTATACAAATAACTTCAACTGTGTACGAAGTAATGACAGTATGAATCCAGAAGAGCCTTTACATACGCTAATATAAAATAAACTCATGACATTGAGCACATTAGCAATATTTTGGTCTCGACTACAGATAGGCAAAATTTTGATAATACTTTAAAAACATGATTGTAAGCATGTGAACATATAAAAGAAAACATGTTATTTGTTGCAGATATATAAACTTGGCGATTAAAAAAATACTCATAACTTTACAGTACATAACTATTCATATAAAAGGCCTAGTGGTTAGTAGACAGGACTGTGAATCCGAGGGCCCATCTTTCGTGTCCTTTTGCCGCAAAATCGCGCTCTCGCTTTAGGTCCATGGGTAAGTATAAGAGTAGAGGTCAAATCCCACTATTTCTTAGGGTAGCCCATGAGGGTGTTGTTGACTAGCTGCTTTCCCTCTAGTTTATCAGTTCAAAATTAGGGACGGCTAACGCAGGTAGTCCTTGTGTAGCTTTGCGTAAATATCTGAAGCATGCCACTTAAATTTGTATTTAATTTATTATATACATACTACAGAATATATAAGAGGAAATATTAGAAATAAGAAGAAAAAGGAAAACATGTATTGACCACAGAAACAAACATGTATTGACCACACAAACAAACATATATTGACCATACAAACTTTCAGATCACTATTTTAAGAACCTAAGGAAGTGAAAATAGTATAGAACATAATTCTGGGAAAATTCTGTGAAATGAAATCAAATATAACTATAAGATAATCTATTAAACGCTATAAAATTTACAAAATAAGCGTTTAATAATCAAAATAATTTGAGAAAAAAATCTAAATTATTTTCTATAACATTGGGGATAAACGTAAATTACCAAAACCTTACAGAAAAAGGTTGAAAGCATGTAAGAATACAAAGAAATATTAAAGAACTTATTTACACAAGAGACTAGTCATGGAAAAAATACCAAATACACACATAAAGATAGTCGCAACAAGATTTTTTATTGTATGTAAATTAAAATATATAAGTGAAATATCATCTAATTAACAATATCAAAATGCAGATAGAATTATAATGAATTTATAAGGCGAAAATAGGACAGTGATTCAAGTTGGTAAACAAGCTGAATAACCCACATGTGAAACTAATTCCACGATGAAAAAAGACCAAATACGAAACAACATGCTAATTTCATTATTTAGATAAATACATGTAACCATTCACTTGCGTTTTTTTTTTTAGTTTGTAGTTATTGTAGCTGACCTGAAGTATTTTTAACATGTTTGAGTTATTGGATGACTTTGGACTTCAGATGAAATAATGATTTATTTCCCAACGTTTTGATTGTACACCATTTTCAAGAAGCTGCAGTACAGGAACGCACACAGATCTCAGAACTCATAATTGAAGTACTATCTCTTGTGCAAAAGAACATTAGGAATATTAAAAATTGATTAAAAGATGCATATTACAACGATGACGATACTATTACATTCAGTAATGTTTATGATTGTGTAAAAGCCTTATAAATGTTCCAAAAGGACTTTCATAATAAACAAATCATTTAGTATTTATCGAATAAAGTGAAATGAAAATTATGTCTTTTTGCATTCTTACCTAGACAACCTAACTTGCCTTTAATTCTTGTTTTTTTTAATACTTATACTTATGTATTCAAGGCTTTTGTCCTGAATTTTTGGTTTAGTCGTACGAACTAATGCACCTGTAATGTACTTGTTAAATGCTTTTCTAAGGCAGGCTGCTTTACTGAGAAGCAATTAAATAAAGTAACATTTCAAAATCTCCAGGGTAATCAAAATCCTTTGATTCTTGCCCCGAGTTCGGTGACACAGGTCAATAGAGAAGTAGCAGCCTATGGTTCCACCCTTTAGGTCCTTTAATTAAGGATGTTACAGTGTCTTAGTGTTGAGAATATAAAAATAGTTTGTGAATATGCCATTTTATTAGTGTTATTTGTAGCGTAAACAAATAGGTTAGTCTTGCTTTAGTTCTAAATTAGTTCTACTTGTTCAATATATTGGCAGTCTACTGTCAGTCGATGCCCCCCAATGGCACAGTGGTATGT
>NW_013666171.1:58858-70403 GCF_000517525.1 Limulus polyphemus | reverse complement strand
ATCCGCAGACTTACAACGCTAGAATCCTGGTTTCGATACCCGTGGTGGACAGAGTACGGATATTCAATTGTGTAGCTTTGTACTTAATTACAAACAAACAAACTGTCGTTCGGCAAAGTCGTCAACAACACTCACGTGTAAAGTTTCTCTTCATGCCAGTCAGATACTGTATTAATTTCCAATTATCACAATAGCAGTAGTATATACTTTCACCTTGAATCCCACCGTGCTGTCCATTGTCTCACAGCTTACTTAACAACAGGTAAAATAAAGAATTTGTGTGCTTTTATTAATTATATTTTGTATCTTTTCTTTTATTTCATTTCGCCAGTAGTTCACACATCTTGAGCATCCACATTTATTTTTTCGTTGCTTGAGAATTTCTGTTTATTGTAGATAATAATGTAACTCACGACACTGGAAATAGTTATGGAAACACACAAGCGACACATGTACAGGAGTTAAAAACAACGAATAATGGAAGCTGTATTCTGGTATTTATAAACGTTGTGTCCACATATCCTTATGTGGTTTCCATCCAGTGCGCGCACAGCTGATTGTATGTTCACTGGCTACAGTGACGTCTTCTGCTGTGCGTGGGACATGGAGTTGTGGGCAGACGTGTAGATGTTGCATCGTCTGCCTCTCACCGATAACAGGTCTGCTAGAGTACCCCATTTCACAGTATCAGCCCTAGACTTGCCGAACTGGGAATGTAGGCGATGGAGGTGTTTAATAATCGACTAAACATCATCACAGAAAGTACAAAAGAAAGTGTACAAGTTATACAATATACCAGTATTTTGTTTATCAGCCTTTTGGTATACACAGAATGTTAAACCTTGTTTTCATGTTGGCAAACATTTTTTTACCAATATCGTTCCTGATGTCCTGTATTACTTCTTTACAATTCAGCTAAGTTGTTTAAATGCCTTTTGATCTTCAATGTCTTTCCATAAGTACATATACCCTCAAGAATGTTCATACAGGAATTCTGTGTAGGCCAAACCAGGGTTGTGAGTATTCCATCTGCCTATTGGCCTTTAAGATTTCATATCATTACACTTGTTGTATGCTAGGGATCTTTGTTTTGCTGGAAGATATATTCCTGTCTGATGAGTCGTCTTCCCGAGGGAATACCATGATTGATCATATTCACCCTGTACGTGTCAGCAGTAAAGTTTCATGAATTTTGTGTAAATCAGCAGCACCATTGGTTAAGATGCAGCCTCAAGCTTATATCGATCCCAGCTATGCTTCACTCTAGATGCTGTGCCTTGATATGAAACTGTTCTTCTCGAAAAAACTGTCATTAATTGTTACTGAATAAATCGAACCTGTATTCATCTGTAAAGAGCACACGTCATCATATTTACTTACTTCACTGTTCTTGGTTCGATGTCTATTTCATACTTTTGGTTTCATTACTTTTCTTAGCCGCAGTTTCAAGCCTACCGAGATTATGTGGAGCTTACTTTTCTCAAAGTGATATTTAGATCTGCATTTACAGCAAGGTCGTTGGCAAGATTTGTAAATAACTTTCGCCCATTTAGTAAAGAACATATTGTGAAATACTTAAATCACTTTGGGTTAGTTTTAATTTCCTAGCTTGAGAACTTATATTACTAGCAGTGCCAGTTTCACGTATCCTATTCACATTTTGCTACTGAAACATGGAGGTTTGCTGCAATTTTTCGCATTGAGTATCCATGACCAGCCAAAATTTCGATTTCTGCATGCTTATCACGCGATATTTCTGATCCGGGCCAACTACTTGACCAAGTGTGACTGTCTCTATTTTTTTAGGCTTTATACTGGTGTAGCACCTTTTGATTAGTTGGACGACAACCAAATACAATGTTAACTCCTAGCATGTGATTCTGGTGCAATACATTTACACACGATAAACGGGTGGCATTCGCGTAGTATTTGTCTTTTATACCTTTTTCCACCACCGTTCATATAATTATTTTCAATATTGTATATATATAATTTAATTCCTCCGTTCAAAGCAGATTGATTATTTTATCAAACAATAGGCGAATCAGTCATTAAGTATAGACTATCTATACCCGGAAGTACATATCAATTATAGTAATTAGTTAAGTTAAAGATGACACATCAGATCAGGTGTTGAACTCCGGCTTAATTGGCACAAGTGGACGAGAATGGTGATACAATTACCCTGGTTGTGATGCCTATCCATCACAAATTAACCCAAGCTAACAGCTTCTACCCATCATACAGCTGAGTATAACTGAACAAGTGGAGTAAAGTGTCTTGCTCAAGGACACAAAAAATGACACAAGCCAGCCTCGAACTCCCAACAATCCGCCTACGAGTTCAGTACTACAATGATACGACTTGTAATTAAGCCATTTCACTCGAATTTATGGAGATGTTACCGGTAGCAGACTTGTTAATTTAAAAAATACAAGGTTATTTTGAATCGGATTTTAAAACAAAAACAGACCAATGTCTTCGAACAAGATGAAAACTCAAAGGCAAGTATAGGTTGCAAAATTGAAATTGAATTGTGGGCAAAGTTTGAGAAGTTATTAGGTGTAATATATTTTTAATTTGATTACGTATATAAACCCAACAAACATCAGTTTATGCTTTTCATATATTTGTGTTGTTTTGATAAAATAAATGAGAAAAATGTTAAAAACTATAAAAAGATTAGACACTTTATATGATAATTTACATTATTATAATACGTGACTTATAGATACGTTAAATTTAGC
The DNA here is from genome assembly GCF_000517525.1 of Limulus polyphemus. NCBI lineage: Eukaryota > Metazoa > Arthropoda > Merostomata > Xiphosura > Limulidae > Limulus > Limulus polyphemus. The sequence continues at coordinate 67,656 of NW_013666171.1, read as the reverse complement.
TTCGCAAGTATCATGATACTTGTGTTTATACGCTTTGGCAGAATAAAAAACTTAAAATAAATCCAACAGGAATGATTGAAACCTGAAAGTTGGATGGAACTCAACACAACAAAGAAACCCAACATCACCCAAACGGTTTTAAATTCTTTAGTCTACAAACATTGTGGTAGTAAAATGTGAATTCATTACCAATATAAATATCACGGTCAAGTCACGATCAAGCACTTTAAGTCATTAAGATATCCTCAATCTTGCCTTCATCAGGTTATTAACGAATAACGAACTGATAGACTCACAAAGGACAGTTCAAAAACAATTATATTTTGACGCCTTCTTTACTATCGCTCATTAACTGAATATTATTTTAGTTTATTTGATTGAAAAACTGTGTTTATCCTGCTTTATATCCGATATATATTGTGAATGAAATCAGTATCCCGGTGTCCTTTATGATGCTTTCCTTGACATCACTATATTAAAGCATAGAAGGGAAAGATCCTGAAAACACGAGCTATAAAGGTTCTTATTATATCTCATAATTTAGATTTATATATGTTTTATTACAGTATTGATAAAAAAAAAAAGGTCAGATATTATCCTTCGGAAATCTAATGTTAGAGAATGGGAGGTGGTTATTTTCTATTATAGTCTCTTCTTCTTTCGGTTTTATTGGAGCTACTGAATAATATTTATGTTTTTGCAAATTGTAGTTTGTTTAGTTACTAAGTTATGATGCAAAAAAACTGAAAATTATGCATAAAAGTAATAAATTAACAGAAAAATGGCATGTATAATGTAAACAATATCATTCATTATTTTGAACTTTATTGAGAAATTTTAAATATTTCTTTATGAAAGAAATTTATACTCGACAAAGAAGAGAGAGAGAGACGAAAATCGCATCTTTACTTGAAAAAAATCTCTACTGTTGATTTCTCGTAATCAACAGAAATCTGTGACACTGTTTACTATTTATCTAATATAACAAGACTAAAGAATAATATCATTACAATGTAATATCCGGTAAATGGAAACAAAATTATGCAGTGTAAAATTATGTGGCAAGACGAGAAAGTGTTAGTTGTCAAACTGCACTGTAAACTACTAAAATAGTTTGATTTTAAAGTCACAAATTTGCTTATTTCAAAGAGTTAGAATATAAAACGCCGAGGTAAACTAGTGTTTTTTTTTAGTGGCCAAAGAGCATTTATAGTACGGTAGGTAGGCCACTGAATTTATCGCGATATAAATATTTTGGGTTTCTGTCGATTTAAATAATAGAGAATCTTCAACAGTCGCTGCACTTGAAATTCTTTTAGGCAGGATTAGAGTAATTTATTTTATGAGACATTTCTTCTCCTTTTTTTAGCTATATTTTTGTGCGCCAACAATAGCAAGCTTATACCCGTTTCAATTTTATTACTCATCAGGATCTCTATCAGCCTACCTTCAAATTGAGATTCTTTTAGACAGGATTAGAGTAAATTAAGCTATTAAACCTTAGGCGTGTTCAAATATACCAGTCGAACGGGTTTGTCCTCCTGAGTCCAAAGCTGTAATTAGATCTCAAATCGGTCAAAAGATGACGGAGATAAGAGCTAAAAGTTTATACTTGAAAAGCTCAGCGCCGTTTTATGAGCCGCTGTTAAAAAAGCTCTTTGAATTCACTTCCAAGAATTCGGTTTTAGAGTTAGACCAACTAACAACGACGCAAATCCAATTCCTCAATTCTATTGATGCCAATTTAAATATTGTGATGATCAAAACTAAACTCTGCAGAAAACCAGACTGTTATTGTATACCTATTCGTGCTGTATTCCTTTAAGTAGTTAACTCATTACGTTATGACTAATATGTTTTAAAGAAACAGTCTATAACTTCCTATTAATTAGTTCATCATCAAATCATTTTGAAAGTTCACGGTAAAAGGTTTATTGGTTTTCTTGTGAATTTAGCACTCATATATTATTCTAATATATGTTTCTATCAAGCTAATAGCTTCATGTAAACCACAACTAGTGACACGTGCTTAATATGGGACAGAATTATCTGGTAATAGAAGTAAGGAGGCTTTTAAAGCCAATATTATTTTTCTGAACCGTTGCTATTTTTACTTCAGTTGTTGAAATTCCAGTATTCAAAGTCTAACTTATACTTTGAAGAAATACATAATTGCATTTGAATACCAACCTTTTTATAAAGCATAGACTATTGTCAGTTTAGAAATATTATTTCTTTAAAGGCTTATGGATACCACTAACTAATATTTTTAATTTATACAACTTCTACAATCATTGCCATCTGGAGGATTAAGTATGACTTGTCACTGTTATAATGATGCAGCATGAATAGATAGATTTTATTAACCTACTCAATGCTTTCTCTAGTGCAATTTGTTCAGTTTTCAAACGTGGAACAGAAATACAAGCTTCGTTATATATATATATATATATATATAATCCAGACAAAGATAGAGATTCGTTCAAGTAAAAGCTTTATCACTTGCAATATTACCTTTTTAAATCGCTGTTGAGTAATTAGTATTTTTTTCGGTGAAAGGAAAACTAGACAAGTTAAAATTAAAATTAAAACAAAATTCACGAATATCATAGAGTTTAATTTAAACTGTGGTGTGACGTTTAGGTTAAATTAGTATGTGCTTGACAAGTGACTTATAATAACTGAAGTAATAAGCTCGAGATTCCTATGTTTATTTATATATAATACAGCGTACGAGATCAGCTGTAAAAATTAATATTCATTTAGTCCTTATTTTATGTTAATTTTATAATTTATTGATTCTAATCGATCTCCATCCTGATAAACCGTTAAATATGTACAAACCAACATAATGTTGTATGTAAGATTAGAGAAGATGTAGAAAGAAAATATCCGGAACATGTATTTATCATTAACCATTGTCTATAAATGAGCTTGAAAAATAAAAGTCGGTAGGACTGTGACATTTTTATCTTCCACAAGAAGTCTCATGTGGTGTTCACACGTAATATGACGTTGTTGCTGCATAATGTTTGGAATTGTTTGTTTGTTATGGATTTCCCGCAAAGCTACACGAGGGCTATCTGCGCTAGCCGTCCCTAATTTAGCAGTGTAAGACTAGAGGGAAGGCAGCTAGTCATCACCACCCACCACCAACTCTTGGGCTACTCTTTTACCAACGAATAGTGGGATTGACCGTTACATTATAACGCCCCCACAGCTGAAAGGGCGAGCATGTTTGGTGTGACGGGGATTCGAACCCGCGACCCACAGATTGCGAGTCGAGCGCCCAAACCACCCGGCCATGCCTAGCGTTTGGGATTGAGTTAAATAGTTAGTAATTGTTATGCAGTACAATTAAGATATATCTTATAAACAAGAACAAAGATAGAATGTTTGAAAAAATTAAATATTTCTCTAACATTAGTTTTACATTGATTCATCCAGAACTTAATGGTAAAATTGTCTACATGCGACATATATCAGGTTTGGACATGAGTGCTCGTGGAAACTTAAGAGTACGCGCAAAACCATCTCATAATTCGTTTATCTGCTTTGCTGTGCAAAATTGTTTAAATAATTAACTCGATTAGAAGAGCTTACTTTAAGGAATTCGGTACAAAATTACGACCACCATAACCCGAGGAAAATACATCTAAATTCACCGGAAAATTTTAAAGAATATCTAAACGACAGAATTCAATCGCCAGATGGAATTACTGTACTAAAAAAATTAAATTTTAAACAGTAGAGAAATATATGATACGCTCCACAAAACTTCGGAGCAACAACATTTTTTTTTAAATTAAAATAATGAAGTATTGATAAATCAATGTATAATTATAATATGTTTCTTTACTTTTACTCAGTTATAGGCAGAACTGATTATTTATATAAAAATACAAATTTCTAGAACCTTCTATTAATCAGTAGTTGTTAGATGTTTTATTTATATTACACTTTCAGAAGAAGCTCACCTGTACTAGACTGTCTATTTAATTCCAGATAATTCAGTTACTGGATTTAAGCCACAAACTAACACATACCTCAAAATGTTCAACGTCAAAAACTTGAAACCGGAATTAAATAGACAGTCTAGTACTGGTGAGCTTCTTGTGACTGTATAATGAAAATATAACTTAGCGTAGTGCTTTCATACCGTCTTAGGAATTTGTAGAAACCATAAACATAAATCGTTTTATATAGATTTTTCTGCTGGGAACAGTGTAAGAAATAATTTGTTCTGGATTATAATTTACCTGGTATTTCTTACGGTTGCAGCTCGTTCCACAACAAGAACGGAAGAATCTGCTTCGTCGGGAAGCGACAATAGGAGCAGGAGACAAGGGAGGTGTGGAAGAAGCTTGATTTGCCTGAATAGCATGTGACGCTTCTAGTTCCACAAACTCTCGATCCTAGAGAAAATTTTAAGAAATCAACAAATATATAAAAACATGAACAAAACGTTCGAGAAAATCAGAAACGATTGGCTGCCAAGATAGATGACGATGAGTTTTAAAGTGCAGGTTATTTAATGGACACAATACACTTAATCCCCTTTTGACTTTTTGTTAAATGACAATCAGCATTCACAGGAAATTTATTGCAAGTTCGTTATCAATATATTATTATATTTACAGGTATTTCGACAGCCTTGATTCTTATTAGGAAAATAACTGTGCACACCTAAGTTTTACTTATTCAGAAAGCTATATATATATATATATATACATAAAATACTTTAGGTACATAGTAGTGAAATAGGATTTTAAATTAACCTTTTCGGATAGTGATACAGGCACTTTTTAGATTTCAGATTTGAACTTTTGAAATGTCATTCATAAACAGTGATGCTATTATTTTGAAACCATCATATTTTGTATATGCTTTATGTCAAATAAATATTTGACAGCTGACCAAAGTTATCCATTTCGGCTCCTAATAAAAGTTCATTTAAGATTTTTATATATCCACAGGAGTTTCGATGAGCAGAAACTTTCCATGCCCAAACCGCAAAATGGAGACTATGTTGTAAAATTTCCACTGTCCTCCACAGATTGTAAAATACAATCACAGGCGGATTATTCACTCGTCTGTCCCCAAAACAATACCCCAGAAGTCAGATGCTGATGAGGCTGCATTCAACGCTCAGCAAAATTCATCAAGATTTCAGAGTTGATGGACAAAATTTTGATAAACTTGAAATTATCTCATACTCTCAAAGTAATCAGTTCAGTTTAAGTATCTCATACTCTCAAAGTAACCAGTACAGTTTAAGTATCCCATACTACCAAAGTAACCAGTGCAGTTTAAGTATCTCATACTCTCAAAGTAACCAGTACAGTTTAAGTATCCCATACTCCCACAATAACCAGTACAGTTTAAGTATCCCATACTCCCAAAGTAACCAGTACAGCTTAAGTATCTCATACTCTCAAAGTAACCAGTACAGTTTAAGTATCCCATACTCCCACAATAACCAGTACAGTTTAAGTATCCCATACTCCCAAAGTAACCAGTACAGTTTAAGCGTCCCATACTTCCCAAGTAACAAGTACAGTTTAAGTATCCCATACTCCCAAAGTAACCAGTACAGTTTAGGTAACCCATACTCCCAAATTAGCCACATAAGAAGCATAGATCTCACAGAAAATATCTGTTCACATTGCCCACATTGAATGATAAAAAGTCTCAACGAATTTGCTGTAAAGATTTCCTTCACTTTTTTCTCTATCTTAATAAGTGAGCGTTTGTAAATTCTAACTGTACTTTTGACCGATATAAACTTTGTTTTAGATGTTGTACTATCCGATTTCCGTTACCGGAATGGACATATACAAAAAATATCTTGTTTAACGAAGCATTGCGACGACCACTTCAAGTATTGATTTTGCACAATATTGTCTCAGCAGCCTGTCCTCACTCAAATTTACCTAATTTACTGATTTACCCACTTTATCACATCACTAAACTGTCTTGGACGTTTTTCTCTGTTTATACTTACCCAGTCCCTTTGCAGTGCAAGCTTAGTGCTAATGTCATAGGGCTACTAATGTCCAGCGCAGCTTAAGCAAACCAAAGGTACATAAATCCGCTGGTAATACACACGTGGACTTAGCTTAAAGGTGAATGAACGAGATTACTATGATTCCACTTTCTTTGGCTTTCTTTCTCATAAAAACGTGCTGTTGATTTTGAGGTTGGCTGGAAGTTTGTAAGTCTTCGTTAACATCAAATAATTACTTGCTATCTTCTTAACACGTACCAGAAAATATGACCAGTATCATTTCAATTGCCTTTTGGCTCATTTGTAACCGCTGATTTCACTGTGTGGATGACATTGTTGATCCGGATTTGCTTGGGGTGTGGTTTTGGAGCTTGTTGCATTCCTGAATGTTTTCCTATGTGTGTTTGTCCTCTTCCATGGAGAACCCCAAAGCCCTTCCTCAAAGCGTTGTTTTCTTTGACTTTTAACGACGTTCTTATTTGAATACTTCTTTTTGGAAGAAGTAATTATCCAGCCATGACTAAGTGTTGAAATAAATTTACAAGCCGGTTAGTGGAGTTTGGTTTTACAAATAAGATCATTGCGTGATTATTACCTTACAAACTACACTAACATTCTTGATGCAATAGTAACTGATTTGGATACATTTCCATTATTCCCTAAATGATATTGGGCATAAATAAGTCGTTCAAAATACAAATTTAAACACAAATATTAATTTAATGACACTAAAAATTTAAACAATGTAGATCACCATTATTTAAATTTGTTTTTGTTTTTCGTAACTAAAAACATATCACTAATAGCAAAAACACCTTTGGAGCAAATAAACAAACCTCCTAGAAGTCAAATGTACACAAAAAGATTGAGGATAATATATTTTAAGAAATCAACTTACCCTTAACTACTGAGAATGATTTTTGAGATCGAAATTATGATCTATCTTTAAATTATGTAAGCCTTTTGTTCTAGAACGTTCAACCTGAAAACAATAATCTAAGAAAAAAGCCACGCATTCTATTTACACATATGAATCGTGCTCCTCTGAACTTAGAAATATTTTTTGTCGTTATTGTTTGAAAAGAGTTTTAATCTTAGAGTGAAAAAACCCCGATATTTGTAAGCTTAGCTTACCTTTCATATAACTATCGGAATATTCAACTTACAATGTTTTTTTTTGTTATTCATATTGTATAGGATTTTTTATTATGTCTATATATTTTTGTTTCGATTTTTATTTGCTAAAATCGAGTTTTTTTTTCTATGTATGACGATGATACATCATGTTCGTTTAAAAGATTCTTGCTATGAGCCAAACATTACTGGTGCTGCAGTATCAACTAGAGTTGATAGACATAAAACTTACTTCGGTTTAGCATATTTTTATATATGTGTCGTTTTGACCAATCATACGCATTAAGAAATGTTAAAGTTATTAAATTAAATTACTGGGATCATACACAAAATTACAATACTTGTTTTACTGGGAGATTTCGGTTCTTTTTATGTGAGTCTTCAAAGAGTTAATATGCATTAAACAGTACTGGTTTGATATTTTACGGAATAATTTGAAGTTAAGTGGCCAAGTCATAATATAAACAAAAAGCTGTATGTAATTTATGATCAATAAACCTTGTGACCCTTCCACGCTAACTACTCATCTACGGTAAATTGGTACAATAAAAAACAAACATTATTCTAACTCCAAAAAATATCCAAAATGTCTTTAATTTGAAGTTTATACCTCGTTCTTGTTCTAAAAGTGTAATTAACCATATATATATATTGTTACACTCATTATTTTAAGCTCAAATTAAGCTATGTAAATAAGAGATAAATTAAGTTATGTAACTTAAATAAAACTAACCCCTTTCCTTTGTCGTAGTTTAATATTACAACCAAAATTATTAATATAATTTTGAAACGTTAGTTTATGATAAAATCAATATAATAAATATTGAGTTCATATTGAAATCACTGTCAAATGTAAAAGAGGAATCCAGCGGTTTGAAAGTTTTTCAAAACTTATGTTTTAATAGAATCTTGGGATACAGAATTATAAAAATGAGTCACGTTTAAAGTTGTGACCTTACTTCAATTGAGATTTTGTTTGTTTGTTGAATTTCGGGCAAAGTTTAACGAGGTCTATCTGCGCTACCTGTCCCTAATTTTGAGATGTTAGTTAGTGGGAAGACGTTGGGACTCTCTTGTGATACCGAATAGGTGGGTTCGACCCGAAAGTGTGCAGCGCGACTTTCTTTTTACGGTAACGGGACTCGAACCACAATAGCCACGCTATCACTGGACCGCACTTGGCCCGACAGATGAGATTTCGGAACTTCTTTTGGTCGATACCTATTGGTGGACTACTTTTAAATACGTGGTTGTTTTTCATGCTTTGTTATCTTTGTTTAATATTTTTGTATTGTTAAAGTCCATCTTATGATCTTTTCCTTAGATACGGTAAGCGGCAACCAAAATGTTTTAACCACATTTATTGATTTTTTTTCCGTTTTTTGACGTTAACTTGGATCTTAAACAACAACGACCTTTAATTAATTTAACCTACCTGCGAAAAACAAAGAGTAAAATATTTTCTGTTTCGAACTAGAAATAGATGTTCCTTATAAATATAGTAATATATATATATATGCAATTCGAAATGTCTATGAAAGTGTTGTACAGGCCACAACACCCAGACATCAATTAGCGACAGATTGTCATTCAACAGCCACGTTAAAATATCTATACACCTGGAAAAAAGTTAAGCACCCCCAAATATTTTTCAGGA
>NW_013666171.1:46365-57913 GCF_000517525.1 Limulus polyphemus | reverse complement strand
CGAATCTGAATCACTTGAAAAAAACACGGGGGGTGCTTAACTTTTTTCCAGGTGTATACATCGATTTGGTCTGCTTGTTCACAGAGATTTTATATCCGAGCAGGGTGACTTTTATTACATATATTATTCATTGTTGGTTGTTGAACAAACTAAATAATTTCAAAGCCTAAAGTAATCAAAAATCATTTTATTCTCTTCGAAGGAAACTCTTAAATGGAAAGAGGATTAAATTAAATGTCCTTCTATGTCAGTAATAAGAAAACAAGTATATTAGAACGATTCAATCAACTTCCTTTATCAGGCAGTCACACTGATAATATATATATTTGTGTTTATGTTTATTGTTTTTAAAATGTTAATGAATAGCCTCCATGTGAATCTCCACCTGTTTGCATAAGACGGATACATTTTTTCTCGTTAGTAAGTCATAATGGCCACGTTGACAGATGTAAGTTGATATATTTCTCAAACATTTCTGGTTTAAATGCTTATGCTAAGGTTGTGGAGATTGGATATCTGTCGTTGTCGTCGCTTGTAGCATGGGTGATTACCCAAGTCTATTTGTTAATTATTAGATACTCATTAGTAAGTATCTAAGTTTAGGATACTAATGTGCTGCTTTCCTCGGGGTGGGAAGTTCTAAGGGAGTTTGCAGTGGTGGTAGTAGCCGGGATTCGAACCTGGGACTTCTTTATTAAAGCAGATTTGATGTAGAATCCATTAGTCTGGGGTTTACTCCCGTCAACGCTTGAACCTTGTGAATGGTCAAATGTAGACATTCAGGTTTTACTGACTTCTAGTCTAGCTTGAATGAGTGTGTTATTAATTAATTAAGTGGATCCACAAAGTTACTTTCATCTTTCTTTTTCTCGTGTATGGTATGTTTTCCATTACTTTCATACCATCATATATTATTACATGGTCTTCTTCTCTCATATTATGAGTTACTGCAAATAGATTGGTATTATACAGTCTTTAATGTCTATTAGATCTCTGCATACGCCTGAATCCTGACTTTTGTTACTTTTTTTTACTCCAACGTATTGTAAATGGTGTTTGTGAACTCTTAGATAGCTTAATGTCTATTAACTGCAACCGTAATATTTTGTGAGTTCTGAGTACTGTTCTAACTATATACTGCCTACATATCCTTTCTACATTTTCAAAAACATTTTATACAAAAGAATACAGAAGCATCAATTGTTTAGTAAGGATGTAATTATGTTTATTTTTCCTTTTTCTTAGCATCTTCTATATTATAAATCTTGTTCATTCTGGAGACTATAATCAGTATATGACGCCCTTCATAACATAGTTCACTCTATAGTAAGGGAAATTACTGGTATTTGTGAACCATTGTGATATTTAAGTTGGAAACCACCAAGTCTAGCAATGTAAATTTGTTATATTCTTCTATTTCCATTGTGAAATGTATTGCTAAATATCGTCTGTTTATGTGGTTCTGAATTATAGAATCTTGTCCATGTAGTATATGTGTGTGTGTGCCCGTATCACAAATGTATCATCAACATATATAAACTAAATTCTAGGACTTAGAGCGACTGTATGAGGGAGTTTTATCTTCGAGATCTTCCTAAAAAAAAAAGTTACTAACTACTGACAATGAGGAGGTGAGCTTTACTATTTTCAAGCTGTCGGCGGAGTGTCTGTAGTATTTCAAGTGTTGGTACTCATTGTGTGAATGTTTGACACATAAAATAAATTCATGAATTAAAACAGAAATAGTTTGTCTTACGAAGCAATTATCTATCTCTGAATTTAAGTTTCAGTGTTTTTGTCAATTCACCAGTTTTGACGACTTACAATTTTCTAAGTACTATCATTTGTTATTTATCTTTATTCTAGGCATTATAGAAATAACTATTTAAATATCTAAAGAAAAACTCTAAATTTGAGCATAAAATAAGATTTTTAGCTTTCTGGGATCACGGAAAAGTCAAAAGCGTCTAAATTTCATTAGCCTTCGAATATTTTTCGGAACCCTGACACGTGGAGTTATTTGTTTAAAATATCACTTTCTGAAAATAGTTTCCCTATAGTAGGTTTATTTGTTTGAAGTTAAGCACAAAACTACACAATGGGCTATCTATACTCTGCCTACCACGGTATCGAAACCCGGTTTCTAGCTTTTGTAAGTCCGCAGACATACCGCTGTGCCACTGTGGGGGTCCTGCAGTAGGAAGAAGAACTACGGATCTCTGCTGGTTGGCAGCCAACACCAACACTTCATCAAAAACATTACACCTGGTAGTGATAAAACTGACATTATTCTCTGCAAATTTTACTCTACCTTACATTTGGAAGACGTAGCTATTGATAACGTTAGTGATCAAATAACCTAACCTACTATAACTTATGGAGAAGATAGCCAATTCAGGAAGTCATCTGGCGGCGAAAATACGTCGTTACAGAAGACAAATGAGTCACGTGATACTGTTCTTTCCACGTGCGTCTGCCAGTTTAGTCGGTGTTTTGATTAGCGTTCAATTGAAGACAGACGCGGTTCGATAGTCATTACTAGAACAATCTATTTTATTCTGAAAGGCATTTAACGAAATCTGACCAAATGCTACAAAGAAAGTTGTAGCAAGAATAGCAGACTAACAGATACAACGTGTAGATAAGCCTCTAGGTGACTGTTTCAGATATTCGTAGCCTTGAATTTTTTTGAAAGGGTGACATGTTGCACACGATGTAACATGAATTTAACAGACTTTTACCACGCGCGTCTATTTTTTCTGATTTCGAAACTGCGATTTAAGTTATTAGGAAGCCATAGTAAAATAAATATCTTAATGGCGTTCATTGGTAATGATTTTTTACTTTAAGATTGGATAATTAAAACATTATTAGAGGAATCGACTTATGTAAGTGAAGATTATTTTAAGACTATTAACTTAGATAAACTGGACTAAGTGTTAGGTATAATTTAGTTGTAGCATACACATGTCCCCCACAAGCTATATTTCGGTATTCGAATCCCCGCTGTAGACACATTAGATAGTCCAATGTGGCTTTGTTCTAACACAGACAAACAAACAAGGCACACAATAATGTAAATGTCGATTTTAAGCCATTCACACATAATTATTATTATGAAAAATGGGCCTGGCATGGCCTGGTGGTTATAATGTGTCGGTCAATCCCATCTTTCATTGGTAAAAAGTTATCCAAAAGTTGGCAGCAAGTGATGTTGACTAGCTGCATTCCCTCTAGTTTATCACCTCAAAATTAGAAACAACTAGCAGCACATAGCTCTCTTGACATGCAACAAACAAATGATTATGAAAAATACAACGATTTTTTTTTTTACACTTCTGAGAAAAACTTTGAAAGATGTCAGCGATTAGCAAAATATTCCGATTTGTATCTGAACTAAAATATGTTCAAGACATATTATTGTGATCTCCCGTTATTCCCAGTTAGTGACAAACCTGTTTCCTAAATAAAATTGGTCATGTTCAGTTGGGTGTTTCTAATCATTTTACAATATAAAGAAAAATATATATAGAAAGATGTTTCCTCAACATTTTCTTTCTGGACATGATCAAGATTGGTTGTACCAAAATGATAGATCGTCCTCCTACGTGTATTGAACACAGTTATGACATTCCTTAACTCTTATACAAGTAGAGAAACAAGGTATAAAGGCAAGGTATGAACACTAACCGTGGTTTTCTCTAAGCAACGAAGAAGATGGTGATGCTGTAGCTCGAATATATCATCGTCATTTTCTTCCATATAGTTCTCCTTTGCCTGGGCGGCGAGTTTGGCTTCGGCTGCTTTTTTCTTGCTTACGAAAGCTGCGCCACTTGTAGCTTTGGCAATTCGAATTCGAGCCATCCTAGCTTTCTGCAAAGATCAAAGATAACGAGAGATGGATGGATAGTAAGAAGATTCGTTTAAAGTTGTATCAAAATAAAATAGTTACATAATCTATGGTAATTATGGGTGACATTTATGATAATCAACAAACTAGTGTTTAAAGGGATTGATATTACTCGTTACGTTCCTTGCTGGTGTATGAGAGAAAATTATACGAGAAAAACATTGCAAACGTGTAGTTGTAAAGTAAATACTTGAGATATTTTTTCTTTACAACTTATCCAATCAAAATTGTAACAATCCCATAAGTTAATTCAAAGTTACAATTCATAATTACACAACGTAAAGCAGCTTAACAATAACAATATTCATAACACTGACAAAACAAAGCATCCTTGACAAACGTAATAATTCGATGACATAGTAATGATTAGAAAAGAAGCCCTGTACAATTAAAAACATCTCATCACAAAGAAATAATTCAAAAAACTTTTTATGACATTGTTGCATTAAACGGTGTCATTAAACGTAGGAAGCTAAACAAAAACTGACTTAAACCTTGTAAATGTTATCTCATCTACCTACCCTGGGGTGTTCTAAACCCCCAAATATAAACATAAAGAGGGTAACTTAAACATACATAAACATTAATCTGATCTGGTTTGGTGACACAGAACATAGACAAGCTGCTCTAAGCCAGCAACAAACTAATTACCATGACTATCTTATTCTACGCTACGTCAACCTATCACAGACTTCAATAGACCATTTCATTTAAGGCAAAATGCATAGAAACCAACAAAACCACACAATAAACGACAAAAGCCGATCAAACTGCGCACCATACTTAACATCAAATTAAAGTGATAGTAATATAAACTCGAAAAAACAACAGTATTATAGTAGACTAAACTTGAGTTTTAATTACGATAAAATACGGATCTGAAATACAAAAGTACTTAGCAGTTGGACCAATCCACAATTAAACTAGACCAAAGTTTATTAGGCTATCCCATCGTATCAAACATGAAGTTATTAGCATTTTATAAAACAGTTACATTCATAATATACTTATCTTCATACTTATACAAAGACACTTATCAAATACAATGTAACTATGCTCTTTTAAGTTATACGTTCTAAAAGCCATACATGTTTAATAATACTCCTAGAGATAAGCACCTGCACATGCAGTTAAAGTTTTACCCCTTTCTTTTCATATACAGTATTGAAAACAATTACGGAAACGGACGAGTGATACGTATACAGGAGTTATTAGCTATGAGTAATTACACTTAAGTGGGCAACTTGCTGTAATACATTACAGCAGCAGCTCCAAACGAAAAGTGAACAAGTTGTACAATGCACAAATTTTTGGTATTTGGTTGAAGTCGACAGAGTAGCACATCTTGCTTTAGTGCTACCGCGAATTTATCAATGTATGATTGTATTGTTCCAAATGTCCTGTATTACTTACACACTCAAACAAGTTGTTAGGCTACTATATATATATATATATTATTTTTTTTTTTTACTCTCTCAATTTCCATATAAGCCCACATAACTTTACAAATCTTCATTGTCCTTGCGAATCTTTCTCAAGTCTCCTTTTCTTTTAGATATCATTCCTCCACATTTGGTACATGCTTGTGATCAACAAGTCTTATTCCTGAGGGAATGACATGATGAATGAAAATTTATTTATGCTTGTCAGCAGTACAAGTTCCACCAGTTTTCTGTAGATCTTCAATGTGAATATCTAAGACGTAGCTCACACTTGCATTGGTCCCCCAGCATGCTTCACTTTAGATTTTGTACATTTATGACATCATTTTCCTCTCTACCTTTGAGCAAGCTATTGTAGACTGTTGTCAAACAATTTTAATTTGTATTCATTTGTAAGGAGCACCCTTCGCAAACTTGGCCCATACCATTGTTTGAAACTTGATGCTCATTTCAGTCTTTTTTATATCTTTCTTAAGCAGTGGTTTTGAGCAGCTAAGCAACCATCGAGGTTCCTTTATGCTAATTTGTATCTTACTGTTTTAACATGTAACATTCACACAGCTAGGTAATTGGCCCAATCTTTATTAGATTCTCATGTATCTTGTGAAGGGTATGCCCTAAGCTACTTAACATCAATTTGGAAGAGTTTGGAGAATGTACCTCGACTACTTCTATTAGCATTAGTACTAACTTGATGTACCATCTTCAAAATTTCCATTTAGCTTCTGTTGGAACATGAAATGTTGCTCCAATCTGTTGCATGTCGTGGCTTTCACTAAACAAAACCTAGATTTTTACACGTTTGTCATGTGGAATGTCTGTTCTGAGAGCCATAAATAGGTGTTCACCACACTACTGTTTGGAATGCTATGACAGCTTGTACTTTTATAATCATTATCTGATGTGGCAGTACATGATTGGTTGGAAGACAGTCCATTATAGTGTAAGCTACCAACACATGACTGTACTCTGGAGTTAATTTTCAGACGATAGAATAGGATCAATCCCATAATATTTACATTTTATACCCATTTTTTTCGCTATTTACATAATTATTTCCAATATTGTATGCTCATGTTCTTCACACGTTATTCTAAATAATCAAGAAACAAAATTGTTAACCTAACCGTTATTGTACAGCAATTAAACAGCTGAACTTACAGTCTCTCATTCAATATTTATAGTCATATAACAAGGGTTGAACAAAACTAGAAACAACCAGTGGAAACGGTTTAATAACGTATAGTATTACTTTCGATTGTCAGAACTACCTCATTCTTTATACCACAGCATCTACAAATTCCTGAAAGTTATACTAAGGAAGTTAGCTTCCATTTCTCAAGGACAAAATTTAACATAAAACATACCGGCCTCGTTCACTTATGATGATCTTCAAATCACTGTTACATTCAGCTGATGAAACTTATTGAATGATCGCCATGATGATATTGTTCTTATTAAAAAGTCATGAAGTTATGCAGTTTACGTCACTGAAGCTTCTATTAATCGGACTGCTACAATCTGTCCTCTTTGAAAGCCAGTAAAGTCACACTTTTCCCCATATTGATCGAAAACTAACACCACGAAATAGAGCTTACTTATGTTCAAATAATACAGATTATATGTCTAGGAGGTCATTAAAATAACAAATCAATCAGTCAGCTGGGGATCTAGTCATACATATATATATTTTCACTAAATGACAATCACAGCATAACTAATGAAAAACAGTCCTATTTAAGCCTTTCCAAAGCGTGTCATAGAGATCTACTCATTTTTGTAGAAATATTTCGCCAATTTGCATGACACTTACTTCAAAGTTGCTAAATAGTATATAGTTTTAGCTTACAAAACCATATAAGTGGATTTAATATTTCTATCATTTTTTAGAGCGTGAAATTTTCCAAATTTTTGTGAAACACTATTTTGAAAAAAGTCTTTGAAAAATTATTCTTCTCATCTTAGAATTAATTTTTTGTTGACCAGCAAATACGTTCAAATTTATACATCCAGTCAGTTTTAAGTTAATGGTTATTCATTAACATGTTTTATTTGATACGTTTTTAATCCATTTCAGTAGTCATAAGTCTGTCTATAAATCATAAACAACGCGAAAAACTGGCAAAGATGTATTGGTGACCTAGGTCCTTACCTTTCAAAATGGTATTAACATTACTTTTGTAAAACTAGACATTGCAAACCCTATCATAAATCACTCAAAAGTAATAGGCCCAGTGGCATAGTAAAAAAACGTATACAAACTATCTCAAGTGCTGAAAACATTTTATGTCTACTTTCATCACCAAGTTCTATTTTTCAGTGGCCAGAAGCAAGGTCCAAAAGATTAAACTGGCGGGAGCCTTCTAAACCACTGTTTGGGGAAGTTGAAACATGCCAATTTGGGTCACTACATTCACTCACCTGAAATCCACAGGTGATGAAAATTAATGTTTGATAAGTGTCTGAATACATCCTTTAGACCTTAACCCATATAAGTGCTGGTTATATCCCTAGTGTTCCAGGGAAGGCTGCATGAAGGTTACTTTAATGCTACGTTGTTAGTTTGGTAACAAGTTATGACAACAAACCTATCGGCATCATGAACTAGTAGCTAATTAGTGTCCCTTTACTGGCTTACATCCATCCAATGTATTCTACCGATAAATATTCAACCAGCAGCCTTAGATGCAGTGGAAACCATATATCTACTACTGTGTTAAATTATGTTCTAGTCCGAGTCATTTCCCCTTCACATATTATTCTCAGGCCAATTCCAGCTGCTAACTTCATAATCCATTATACACAATTATATATAATAATTAGAATATAATCTCATCTCAGAGATATTCCAGTATGAGTAAGCACAATTTGTTGTTTGAATAAGTTCCTGCAGAGTTAGAATGTATTATATATTTACCTGCCTATGGCAACTGCACAAGATCAAAACATCGAAGGATTGGCATAGCTGTTTTGGACATAGCGCCTACTTCATTTTCATTGTAGTAAAAGTTGCAGCTCTGGGTGAAAACTTCACAAATGTGTAACAAATACATGTTCACTCGTGACCAGTATCGGAACATATTGTATGAACGTCTAAATGCTTATTTAGTAATTATACAATGGTGAATATACTCATTCATGAATATAACACCCCACTCTCATTATATTTCTCATTTTGAAAGAATCAGTTTTAACAGAAGGCTAATTTATAAGTAATAGTGAACAAACAGTATACAAAGAAAAGTACACCATGAGAAACCATCTCTGAAACAGAATAAGATCATTTACTTGAGCTCTTATTAAAACACTTTATCTCAGATAGAAGATATTTTCAGTAAATGGACTTCGATGAAACAGGCCAGCATTTCAAATATTACAGTTCATTTCCATAAATAAACGGAAAGATAAAAACTAGAAAGGCACTCATAGAGTTTTTTACTTTTGCAGCAGCCAACCTAAACTATACACTAAAACATTTCCTGCTCTCAACGATGTTAGTGTGGGATTCTAGATCCTCTTTCTACCTCAACTTAGTTTCTCGGTTTCAAGTTCGAATTGTAAAATCTCAATTTCTTATCATTTTAACAAAAGTGGTTGACCTTCAGTGTTACATTGACCTTTGTGCTACAGTGACCAAAATTTAATCCACTAGTCTTTTGGGGTACACCGAATCTTTATACGAAAGTTGATCAAAACCAGATAAAAGATTTTGAGTTATACTCTTCACACATTCAACACAGGAGTGAAAACAATACCTTTTCCTTCGGACAGGGGTAAAATTTTAGAAGTTGGCTGTTTTTTGCGGAAGGAAATGCGTTTCTATAACACATATTCTGTTTACTTTTCAATACGTAATCTTTTAAGGCCTGCAAACCGAAAGCAGCTGTTTTCTCTTAAGCCTATTTTGTTTGCTGGATTTATTCTTCTATAACGATAACACGGGGAATAAATTGTATCTAAGTTTTTGTTGCATCGTTCTAGCAGAAAAAGTATTTGTCCTTAGACATCCAGCAAAGACTTAACCAGGATCACTATCGTATGCTCGTGCTTGTCTGTACGGCACTTTGTGAGTCGAGAAAAAAATACAAAATCCATACACGTTTCTTGGTCTTCACGAACGTGCTCACCATCCATAAAATTGACAATGTCTTCAGAACGTCATATTCTTTCTCATCACGAAGCTCACGTATGCGATCGTAGTTCTTTCATCTGCCATATTTAATTCTAATTGCAAATTGTTTTATTTAGACAACCAGGAAGTTAATATGTTTATTATTGCAGTTACTAGCAAAGCAAGTAAAACTGAGTATTCAATAAAACATTGAATGTTTTATCCAATCATTATATTAGTATGAAATGAAATTTCTTATAACATTTCGGTACGTATTCACGACAACAGATGTAAAGACGTTCGTAATGTAAAGTGGGTGCTCTTAAATTTATCGTCTTAAAATCATTCACAGTTCAGTGAACATGCCACTGAAGTCACTTAACTCACATTTATTTGAGTGACATAATAAAAAGCTTTGATAACTAAGACGAGTAACTTACTTTAATATATATATATATATATAGTAAGTCATTCACAGCTCAGTGAACATACCACTGAAGTCACTTAAATCACATTTATTTAACAGACTTATTAAGAAGCTTTGATAACTAAGTAAGTAACTTACTTTAATATATATATATATAGTAAGTTATTCACTACACAGTGAACATGCTACTGGAGTCATTTAATCATGTATATTTGACTGACATAATAAGAAGCTTTGATAACTAAAACGAATAACTTATTTTAATATATATATAGTATTACCGATATTGTATCTTATTGTTAAACAGAAAATCCGTAAAAAAGTATAGCAAGATATTAAACTATTTCTATGGTAATCATGAGCCCCCACAGTTGGTAGACGGGAAGTTTACGGACTTGCAAGTCTAAAATCCGTGGTTCGATTCCCGTGGTGGACAGGGAACAGATAACCTATTGCGTAGTTTAGTACCAAAACAAACAAAAAACCTATACAGGTTTGATTTTTTGTTTGTAAAATATCTTTAATTACACAAACGAGGACAACAAAGTTTACTGATAAGACAATATAATTCCAGTCAATTAACTATCATTATCGGAACTAAATATTTTTTGAGAAATTGCAATATCAATATTGGATTATAAGTAAGTTAGATATTTCGTTGTAACCGGCTTAAACTTTTGTAAATAAACCAATCCATTTTATAATATTCACTTTTTTATTGATAGGTTAAATAGAAACGTTACCTTTTCGTAAACAACATATCTAGGACACAAGTAAAACTAATCCAAAATATCGAATTCTAAAAAGAAAATATTATGATTTCAGAAGGAAAAAAAAACATATTATGATTTCAGGAGAAAAAAAAGTAATTATTGCAATTTGTTTATTTTAGCGCAAAGCCAGACAAGAAGCTAAATGCTTTCTCTCCACTAGGGGGAATTGAACCCCGGATTTTAGCGTTGCAAGCTCGTGAAATTACCACAGACCCAGCGTGAGATAATTCTTGCTATAATTTTCTAAAGTTAGGCTCAGACTTACAGTTATAAGATTTAAAGTAATCCTTAACTCAACAACATTCTCAGGCTGTATCTGAATCCAATGAAACTTTTGAGATGAAGTGTGTTTGAATTTGTTAATACCTACCCGACACCAATGTATCGTAGTTACACTTATCTTTTCCTCTTAAATTTTATTTTTTTATTATTATTACAAACAGATAAATAATCTATTTAGTTAAATCCCCATAACAAAATATTAAAGGTAATTTATGTATTTAATTTATTATCACACATATTTCTCACCTTCTTAATCCACACACATTTTCCTCTTCTAAACATGCATATCCCCATTTATTTTCACATTAGTTAAACAGTAAAGCATAAGTCTACCTTATCAGTCAGAAAAAGAATATTAATGTTATACGATTGTCACTGCGCTTTTTTATATATCTTTTAACCAAGTGTCCTAACTATGTTGAACTTATAAGGTGCTTATAGTCTTGGTATTTTGTGTACGATACTCATTCATATCAATATAATCTAAAAAAAGGACTTTCTTTAAGCTATTTTTGTGATAAATAAACATAAATTATCGTTTTAAACTATGATTGCAGCGTAGGTCACTTGGTTTAAGAATATATATATATATATATATATATA